>NC_025998.2:67689695-67981512 GCF_000442705.2 Elaeis guineensis
GATCTAAATATGCATACTTAAGGTGCTCGAGGAGGGATTTCAATTCTAATTTGAGTACCTCCTCTATTGATGGCTTGGGTGATGGTTTAACCATGTCCATGATTGGTTCAGTTAGAGACTCTTATCTCTAGCTATTCCTATTATCTGTAGAAATTTCATTTGTTGGTGCAAAAATCCGCCTGCGCCGGAGAAGCTGGAGTCGGGGAAGCCGCGGTCGCCGCCGGGACCTGCAAGGGAAGTCTAAACAGGAGGTGGGGTTGCTCCGGCAAGACCCTCCGACGCTCAAGTCAGTTTTCTGCCTCAACAAGAATGGAGTGCTCGAACGGAGAATTTAGCAGAGTTTTGAGATAAGGAAAATGAGCTTAAAGAATAACGTATCTGGGTCTCCCTTTTATAGGCGGAGGAGGCAAAGGATTGATGGCGACGTTTGTAACCGCCTGGTAGTGGGCCGCCCATGATCAGGGGAATTGATTGCGAAAGATAGTGGGGTAGACCCGTGGCCATCGTCATAGCCCGCCACATAGGGCCTGCTGCAGGTAGCGGAGTGGCGTCCGTTGCCGCTAGTTGTCAGCGAGTAGTGGGATCGTGCAGCACCTGTCGCAGGGAGCGGAGCAGCATCGTGGCCGTTGACACAGCCTGTCAGAGAGTAATGGGTCCGCCGTAGGGGGTGATGGAGCCGCATGGAATCCGCTACAGGAAGTGGAACAGGATCGTGGTTGTTATCGCGATCTGCCAAGGGACGCGGATCTGTTGATTGAGGCTCGGTAGTGGTCGGAGTTCGGCCTTTGTAGGAGTTCAGGAGGAGTCCTCCTTTCGGTTGAGGTCGTGGGTGGAGTCTGGCTCCAGCAGCCGATACTGAGGGTGGAGACTGAGGTCAGAGCCCGGCTCCCGTAGGAGTCCGGGCGGAGCCGTTCTGCTGTCGATGGCGGAGCCCGGCTCCCATAGGAGTCCGGGCGGAGCCGTTCTGCTGTCGATGGCGGAGCTCGGCTCCCGTAGGAGTCCGGGCGGAGCCGTTCTGCTGTCGATGGCGGAGCCCGGCTCCCGTAGGAGTCCGGGCGGAACCGTTCTGCTGTCGATGGTGGAGCCCGGCTCCCGTAGGAGTCCGGGCGGAACCGTTCTGCTGTCGATGGCGGAGCCCGGCTCCCGTAGGAGTCTGGGCGGAACCGTCCTGCTGTCGATGGTGGAGCCCGACTTCCGTAGGAGTCCGGGCGGAACCGTTCTGCTGTCGATGGTGGAGCCCGGCTCCCGTAGGAGTTCGGGCAGAGCCGTTCTGCTATCGATGGCGGAGCCCGGCTCCCGTAGGAGTCCGGGGGGAGCCGTTCTGCTATCGATGGTGGAGCCCGGCTCCCGTAGGAGTCCGGGCGGAGCCGTTCTGCTGTCGATGGTGGAGCCCGACTCCCGTAGGAGTCCGGGCGGAACCGTTCTGCTGTCGATGGTGGAGCCCGGCTCCCGTAGGAGTCCAGGCGGAACCGTTCTGCTGTCGATTTTGGCTGTGGGTATTTTATACCCAACACCAGTCCCCCTACTTCGGAGTTTGAATTTCAAGCGAAGAAAGTACACATAGAGAGAGATGTGCGCAGCCGGAATTGCCCCTTCGAACCTTGCGCACTGCCGCCCCCATTTAATGCGTGCACGTCAGAGTCCATTTTTCGATGAAGGCGACTTGAAAAGTCTTTTCGGAACCCCCGTTGAAATGCGATCCCAAGCGTCACTCTGCGAGAATTTGTGAGCGGTCAACCCTCGATGGCGGTGAAGGGGATAAGCGCGCCACGTGGCACACACCAGTTGGCCCAGGAATACCCGCCGCCATAACTGCGCCAGGATCCATCGGCTATTTAAACCCCTCAGTCCCTTCGTGGTTTCATCCTGGCGCTGTTCTTTCATCTGAGAGTCCTGCTTCTCTCGCCCCAGTCCCTGTCTCCTTCCCTTACGCCATGTTCTCTACTCGGGAGGCTGTTCTTGAGGGAATTTTTAGGGTTTGGAGGAAGGTGAGGAGGAGAATGGCGGCCGGTGAGAATCTCCGTCGTTCTAAAGGGAGCCCAAGGAAGAATTCCTTCAATAACAGGGGTTTAATAACGGGGGCTGTCGGCGAAGTTATTCTGCCCACGAATCTCGGAGTAGCAAGGCGGGGTGATACCGGTCAAGAGGGCAGAATAGTCGTCATAAGCCATGACGGGATCCTTGACGTCGTCGGGGCTGAGAGACCAGAGGCGGTCGGCGTCGATGGTGGGGCAGTAGAACTTGTTGCGGGGACGGTGGAAGTAATGCATGCCGACTTTGTCGGAGCATCTCGGGTGGCGGCCGTCGTGGTGCATTCGGAGATGAGGCATATCTCTGGTGTCGCAACCGCTCCTGAAGTGGCTACGGTTCTTCTTGAAATAGGTCTTCGCTACTGCCGCCGTTGCCCTCACCGCCTCCGAAGATCTACCCCAACCCTTTCCCGCTAAGGTTGGGACTTCGGGAACAGAATGAGGCGAGATGGGGTGAGAGCTGTTACACGCACTGGAGAATGCGACTGAGAAGGATAGAGACGGAGTTCGTAGCTCGGAGCGGCCTCCGGTTCGTCCTGCCCGAACCATGCTCGCGAGACTTGCGATGACGTGTATCTTCTTTTTTCCTGACCCACCGGGTCCTGTAACGTGTACTTCTGTTAAATGAAAAAGTGATTTCAGTACCTCGTTTGCATCTTGTGTCAAATAGTTGTCTGCCGAACTTCTCCATTTTCTTTTCCTTCTCTTTGTCTGTGTTACGTCGTTTCAAGGTCGTCGGCGACCTTTTCAGTTCATGTGGGGTCGTCATTCGCCGAGCTCCTTTTCGGCTTTTACGCCGTTCGGAGATACCCACTTGTCAGGTTTGCTTGGATTTTTCTCCGCTGAAGTCGGGGCTAAGTTCGGCTCCCTTGATAGTCCGAACGGAGAAGCCCTCCGAAAGTTGGAGTAGCTCGATTCTCGTAAGAGTCAGGGCAAAGTTTTTCTGCAATCAAAGTCATAGGTAAAGTCTGACTTCCGTAGAAGTCCGGGTGGAGTTGTTCTGTAGCTGATGTTGGCGGTGGAACCCGGCCCCCATAGGAGTCCGGGCGAAGTCTTCTTGGCGGCGGAACCTGGCTCCCGTAGGAGTCCGGGCGAAGTCTTCTTTGCGACGGAACCCGGCTCCCATAGGAGTCCGGGCGAAGTCTTTTTTACGGCGGAACCCGGCTCCCGTGGGAGTCCGGGCGAAGTCTTCTTTGCGGCGGAACCCGACTCCCGTAGGAGTCTGGGCGAAGTCCTTTTTACGGCGGAACCCGGTTCCCGTAGGAGTCCGGGCGAAGTCTTCTTTGCGGCGGAACCCGGCTCCCGTAGGAGTCCGGGCGAAGTCCTTTTTACGGCGGAACCCAGCTCCCGTAGGAGTCCGGGCGAAATCTTCTTTGCGGCGGAACCCGGCTCCCGTAGGAGTCCGGGCGAAGTCTTCTTGGCGGCGGAACCCGGCTCCCGTAGGAGTCCGGGTGAAATCTTCTTTGCGGCAGAACCCGGCTCCCGTAGGAGTCCGGCGAAGTCCTTTTTACGGCGGAACCCGGCTCCCGTAGGAGTCCGGGCGAAATCTTCTTTGCGGCGGAACCCGGCTCCCGTAGGAGTCCGGACGAAGTCTTCTTGGCGGCGAAACTCGGCTCCCGTAGGAGTCCGGGTGAAATCTTCTTTGGCGTAGGAACCCGGCTCCCGTAGGAGTCCGGGCCTTCCACTTTGGTCATGTCAGGACGAGGTCCTCCTCCTGTTCCTGACAGGGCTGTGGGGGCACATTAGGGCATTGCAAGGCCTCTCCCCCCATCCGGTCTAAAAGAACAGGGCCTTTGACTTTGCTCAAGTTAGGGCGAGGTTCTCCTCCTGTCCCTAACAGGGCTGTCGGGGCACATTAGGGCGTTGTAAGGCCGCTCCCCCCATCCGGTCTAAAAGAATCGGGCCTTCGACTTTGCTCAAGTTAGGGTGAGGTTCTCCTCCTGTCCCTAACAGGGCTGTGGGGGCACATATGGGCGTTGCAAGGCCTCTCCCCCCATCCGGTCTAAAAGAACCGGGCCTTCGACTTTGCTCAAGTTAGGGCGAGGTTCTCCTCCTGTCCCTAACAGGGCTGTGGGGGCACATATGGGCGTTGCAAGGCCTCTCCCCCCATCCGGTCTAAAAGAACCGGGCCTTCGACTTTGCTCAAGTTAGGGCGAGGTTCTCCTCCTGTCCCTAACAGGGCCGTGGGGGCACATATGGGCGTTGCAAGGCCTCTCCCCCCATCCGGTCTAAAAGAACCGAGCCTTCGACTTTTATAAGGTGCCTTCTCGTTTTTGATACTGTCTGCTTGAATTATCCCAAGACAAATGGGCACGCATTTTTTGATTAGGACGAAATTACTGGTAGTACATCCGTAAGTTTTTTGAGCTCCAAGGTCGCGGGAGGTCGGCTCCTCTGAGCTCCTTAAGATAATAAGTTCCAGGCCGGACTACTTCTTTGACCTCATAAGGTCCCTCCCAGTTTGGGGCAAGCTTCCCCTGGCCCTGTGGTTGTGAGACAGCAGCTCGTCGGAGCACTAGATCCCCTGCTTTGAATGCCTTGTTCTTGACTCGGGCGTTGTAATATCGGGCAACTTTCTGTCTGTAGGCTGCCATTCGAACCTGAGCAATCTCCCACCTTTCTTCCAGTAGGTCGAGGTTGGCTCTGAGACTTTGCGCGTTTTGGGGTTCGTCGAATGCCACGACTCGTGCCGACGGGAGTTTAAGCTCGATCGGGATGACGGCTTTCATACCAAAGGCTAAAGCAAAGGGAGTCTCTCCTGTAGCAACCTCTGGGTGGTCCGATAAGCCCATAGCACATGATAAAGTTCGTCCGCCCAAGTTCCTTTTGCTTTTCGAGCCTGGTCTTGATCCCCTGCAAAAGGGTTCTGTTTGTTACCTCGGCTTCGCCGTTCGCCTGAGGATGGGCCACTGATGTGAAGTTGTGGGAGATGTTTAGATCTTCACAGAATTCAGCAAATCTGGCTCCCGCGAATTGCCGTCCATTATCAGTGATGAGGGTTCTAGGCAAACCGAACCTGCACACGATCGATTTCTAGACGAAATCCTGCACTTTCGCTTCTGTGATTTTGGCTAGTGGCTCGGCCTCGACCCATTTGGTGAAGTAGTCGATTGCTACAAGGAGGAATTTCCTTTGACCAGACGCCATGGGAAAGGGGCCAAGAATATCCATCCCCCATTGTGCAAAAGGCCATGGGGGCTAAGGGTGTAAGCTCGGTAGCAGGTTGTCTCTGGACGTTGGCGTATCTCTGGCATCGATCACATTTTTGACATATTCAATTGAATCACGATGCATTGTTGGCCAGTAATACCCTTGGCGGAGTAGCTTGTGGGATAGAGATCTGGCACCCAATGGCTTTCCGCAAACTCCCTCGTGTACTTTCCCATAAAGCGTAGTCAGCTTCTGAGGGTCGGAGGCATCTCAAGAGGGCAAGGAGTACGATCTTTTGTACAATTTGCCCTCATAAAGGATGTACCGGGAGGCTTGATTTCGAAGTTTCCGGGCTCTTTCGCGTCCTGAGGGAGAATCCCATCTCTAAGATAGGTTATCAGTGGGTCGACCCAGCTGGGTCATGGTCGATCTCCATTACGAGTCACGGTTCTTCGTACTCGGATGTTTAAAACTTCAAAGAGGACGCCTTTGGCAATTCAGCCGGGCCGATGTCGCCAGTTTGGAGAGAAATCGGCTCTGGTGTTCTCCGACCTTGGAATTTGCCTGATGTCAAATTGCCAAAGGAGGATGAATCCTTCACTTCTCAGATATTTGGCCATACTGTCCTCCCGCGCTTCAAAGCTCCCGCTGACCTGCCCCACCACAAGTTGGGAATCGCTGTGCACCCGGAGTTGACCTATTCCAGCTCCCTGGCGATCCTCAATCCTGCGATCAGAGCTTCATATCCGCTCCATTGTTTGTTGGGGAATTCGAAACGCAGAGCGTACTCCGCAACGACTCCCTCCGGGCTGGTCAAGATCAGGCCTGCACCCGCGCCTGCATGTTGGACGATCCGTCCACATGGAGGGTCCAAAAGCTATCGGAGGAACTGGCTTCTTCGTCGGGGGAGTTCGGTTGAGTCCTCAGGTCGTCAATTTTTGCTTTGCTCGGTTCGACCTCCTCGGGATGGTGCATTCTACTATGAAATCCGCCAACACTTGGGCTTTTATCGCCGGTCTAGGTTTGTAGTTGATGTCGAATTCTGTGAGCTCGATGGCCCATTTCGCCATTCTTCCCGGAGATATCAGCTCGGTGCAAAACCGCCTTGATCGGTTGGTCGGTGAGTAACGTCACCGTGTGCCCTTGAAAGTAAGGCCGGAGTCTCCGAGCTGCAATCAACAAGGCGTAGGTCAGTTTTTCTAATTTAGTATACCTGGTCTCGGCGTCCCTCAACACGCGACTAATGTAGTAGACCGGTCGCTGGACTTTCGTTTCCTCTTTAACAAGGACAGCTGCAAGGGCTGTGGGAGAGACTGCCAGGTACAAAAATAATTCCTCCTTGGGCTCGGGCTTCGCCAGCAATGCGGGTGAGCCAAGATAGCTTTTCAATTCTTCGAATGCCTGTTGGCATTCAGGGGTCCAACAGAAGTTCTTCGGCTGCTTGAGAGTTTGAAAGAAGGGCAGACATCGCTCGGCCGTCCTTGCGACAAAGCGATTAAGAGCCGCAACTCTTCCCGTGAGGCACTGAACCTCTTGATCGATCTTGGGGCAATCATATTTTGGATGGCACGGATTTTCTCCGGATTGGCCTCGATCCCGCGCCCTGATACCATGAAGCCTAGAAACTTCCCGAGGTCACCCCGAAGGCGCATTTGGTTGGGTTCAGCTTCATTCTATACTTTCGAAGAGCGCCAAAGGTTTCTTCGAGGTCGGTGACATGATTCCCGGAAGACCTGCTCTTCACGAGCATATCGTCCACATAAACTTCCATATTTTGGCCGATCTGCTCCTTGAAGATTTTGTTCACCAGTCGTTGATAGGTTGCGCCCGCGTTCTTGAGGCCGAACGGCATAACCCTGTAGCAGTAAAGGCCGCGATTAGTGATAAAAGCAGTCTTTTCTTCATCTTCCGATGCCATCCTAATCTGGTTATAGCCGGAGAATGCGTCCATAAAAGTGAGAAGCTCATGGCCCGAGGTAGCATCCACCAGTTGGTCGATCCTGGGAAGGGGTAGCTGTCCTTTGGACAAGCCTTGTTCAGCTTTTTGAATCGATACACATCCTCCACTTGCCGTTTGCTTTCTTAACCAAGACAACATTGGAGATCCATTCCGGATAGTTGACCTCCTTGATGAATCCGGCCTTGAGAAGTTTATCCACTTCCTCAGCTATTGCCTTCTGCCTCTCCGGGGCGTGACTCCGGATTTTTTCTCTTGTTGGCCGGTGTTTAGGGTCGACCGCCAGATGATGTTCCATGACTTCTGTGTCAATCCCCGGCATATCCGTCGGGACCCATGCGAAAACGTCTGCATTCCTTCGGAGGAAATCCACGAGATGCGTCCGCACCTCCTTTTCCAGGTTGGAGCCAATTAACACCACATGCTCCGCATTCCCATCATTCAAAGGAATTGGTATTAGGTCCTCGATCGGGCCGCCCCTCTCTTCAGTGAGGTCGTCGCGCGCATCCAACCCGTCGACTGGACAGAGGTCTGCTTGATCGCTTCTTTGCAGGGCAATATTGTAGCAGTGCCTGCCAGCGCTTGGTCTCCCCGAACTTCTCCAATCCCCTTGTCAGTGGGGAACTTCAACTTCAAATGGTAGGTTGAAACAACGGCTCTGAGGGCATTGAGGCCGGGTCGGCCAAGAATTGCGTTGTAGGCAGATGGCGCCTTTACCATCAGGAAATTCACCAGGGCTCTGGACTGCTTTGGATGCTGACCCGCGGTCACATTAGAGCTATCGTTCCTTCCGTCGGAACGGAGTCATCAGTAAACCCTATCAAGGGGGAGCACATCGGCCTTAGATGATCGCCAAGAGCGGCCATTCTCGAAAAGGCATTGTAGAATAAGATGTCGGCCGAACTTCCGTTGTCGACGAGAATGCGACGGACATCATAATCTGCTATATTCAAAGAAACTACGACCGCGTCGTTATGAGGGAATTGGACTCCCTGGGCATCTTCTTCAGTGAAGGCTATGGGCTCTTCAACTTTTTGCCGCTTGAGGGGTGCAGCTGATGTGATAATTGCCTCCTACCGGGATTCCCCCGAGATGACGTTGACAGAATCTGGCGAAGACTGGTCATCCGGCCATCCTTTATCAGCAACCATAGCTGGAGGTAGTTGTGCAGAAACCTCGCGAGAGGGCATTGGATGGGGAAAAGAGGATGGGATGCCGGAAAAGATGGCCGGAAGCGGATCCGTTGAGCGCTCCTTCAAGAACAAGGGTGCTGCGAAGACACGCGCCCTCCTTCTAGCACCAATCCTGTTGGTGCAAAAATCTGCCTGCGTCGGAGAAGCTGGAGTTGAGGAAGCCGCGGTCGCCGCCGGGACCTGCAAGGGAAGTCTAAACTGGAGGTGGGGTTGCTCCGGCAAGACCCTCCGATGCTCAAGTCAGTTCTCTGCCTCAACAAGAATGGAGTGCTCGAACGGAGAGTTTAGCAGAGTTTTGAGATAAGGCAAAAGAGCTTAAAGAATAACGTATCTGAGTCCCCCTTTTATAGGCGGGGGAGGCAACGGACTGATGGCGACGTTTGTAACCACCTGGTCGTGGGCCGCCCATGGTCAGGGGAATTGATTGCGAAAGATAATGGAGCAGACACGTGGCCATCATCATAGCCCGCTGTAGGTAGTGGAGCGGTGTCCGTTGCCGCTAGTTGTCAGCGAGTAGTGGGATCGTGCAGCACCTGCCGCAGGGAGCGGAGCAGCATCATAGCTATCGACACAGCCTGTCAGAGAGTAGTGGGATCGTGCAGCACCTGTCGCAGGGGGAGGTGGAGCCGTGCGGAATCCGCTACAGGAAGTGGAACAGGATCTTGGCAGTTATTGTTATCTGCCAAGGGACGCGGATCTGTCGATCAAGGCTCGACAGTGGTCGAAGTTCGGCCTTTGCAGGAGTCCGGGAGGAGTCCCCCCCTCGGTTGAGGTCGTGGGTGGGGTTCGGCTCCAGCGGCTGATGCTGAGGTCGGAGACTGAGGTCGGAGCTTGGCTCCCGTAGGAGTCCGGGCGAAACCCTCTCGGAACTGAAGTTGCAGGCGGGGCCTGGCTCCCATAGGAATCCGGACGGAGTCGTCCTGCTGCCGATGGAGGAGCCCGGCTCCCGTAGGAGTCCGGGCGGAGCCGTTCTGCTGTTGATGGAGGAGCCCGGCTCCCGTAGGAGTCCGGGCGGAGCCGTTCTGCTGTTGATGGAGGAGCCCGGCTCCCGTAGGAGTCCGGGCGGAGCCGTTCTGCTGTTGATGGAGGAGCCCGGCTCCCGTAGGAGTCCGGGCGGAGCCGTTCTGCGTTGATGGAGGAGCCCGGCTCCCGTAGGAGTCCGGGCGGAGCGTTCTGCTGTTGATGGAGGAGCCCGGCTCCCGTAGGAGTCCGGGCGGAACCGTTCTGCTGTTGATGGAGGAGCCCGGCTCCCGTAGGAGTCCGGGCGGAGCCGTTCTGCTATTGATGGAGGAGCCCAGCTCCCGTAGGAGTCCGGGCGGAGCCGTTCTGCTGTTGATGGAGGAGTCCGGCTCCCGTAGGAGTCCGGGCGGAGCCGTTCTGCTGTTGATGGAGGAGCCCGGCTCCCGTAGGAGTCCGGGCGGAGCCGTTCTGTTGTTGATGGAGGAGCCCGGCTCCCGTAGGAGTCCGGGCGGAGTCGTTCTGCTGTTGATGGAGGAGCCCGGCTCCCGTAGGAGTCCGGGCGGAGCCGTTCTGCTATTGATGGAGGAGCCCGGCTCCCGTAGGAGTCCGGGCGGAGCCGTTCTGCTGTTGATGGAGGAGCCCGGCTCCCGTAGGAGTCCGGGCGGAGTCGTTCTGCTGTTGATGGAGGAGCCCGGCTCCCGTAGGAGTCCGGGCGGAGCCGTTCTGTTGTTGATGGAGGAGCCCGGCTCCCGTAGGAGCCGGGCGGAGCCGTTCCGCTGTCGATTTCGGCTGCGGGTATTTTATACCCAACAGGTACCCTATAAAATTATACTTGTCAGACCTAGGTCCAAGCTTGTCCGTAATTAAATGTTTAACATAAGCTGGACACCCCCAATCCCTATGGTACGAGAGTACTGGCTTGCGTCCTATCCATATCTCATTTGGCATTTTGGTTACAGACTTACTCGAAACCTTATTTAGAACGTAACAAGCCGATTCGAGCGCATATCCCCAAAAGGAGATCGGCAGACCAGCAAATCCCATCATGGATCGAACCATGTCCAACAAGGTCCGATTCCTCCTTTCAGACACACCATTATGCTGTGGTGTTCCAGGAGGTGTCCACTGAGAGAGAATCCCATTCTCTCTAAGATATGTTAGAAAATCATTGGAAAGGTATTCACCTCCTCGATCAGATCGAAGAGTTTTAATACACTTTTCAGTTTGTTTTTCTACCTCATTTCAGAATAGTTTGAACATTTCGAACGACTTCGACTTATGCTTCATTAATTAGACATACCCATACCTCGATAGGTTATCTATGAAGGTTATGAAGTAGAAATATCCACTTCTTGTACTTGAGCTCATGGGTCCACATACATCAGAATGTACCAGAGCCAAGAGTTCACTGGCTCGCTCACCTTTTTCAGTAAAAGGTGACTTGATCATTTTACCAAGAAGACGGGACTCATAGATTGGAAGTAATTCACAATCACCTACTTCAAGAATTTCTTCTTGAGCCAACCTGTTTATCTTGTTCTTATTGATATGACCTAGCCTACAGTGCCAAAGGTAGACTTCTGACATATTATCTATTCTAGGGCATTTACCGGAGGTTTGAACCACATTAACAGATTGTGATAGAAAGTAAATTCCATTATTAAGTTGTCCAACAAACATTGTAACACCATTCAAAATGATATTGCAAATGTTTTCTTTTATTAAAAATTGATAACCGTTCATGACCAAAAGGCCTACAGAAATAATATTTAATAAAAAGCTTGGATAATAGTGACATTCACTCAGAATTATATTTCGAGAATTGATTACAAGGTTCATGATTTCTAATGCTAGAACTGAAATTTTGCTTCCATCTCCAACGTTCAGGAATCTCTCGCCTTCATCAAATCTCCTACTGACCTGTAGACCCTGCATCGAATTGCAAATATGATAAGGGCTTCCGATATCCAATACCCAGACAGTAGTATCACAAATGAAAAAGTTGCAAGGTATTATCATATAAGTACCTTGCTTCTTCTTCGGCCTGTTCGGATCCAGTGAGGCAATGTATAGAGGACAGTTCCTCTTCCAGTGCCCCTGCTTCTTGCAAAAGAAGCACTTCGCCTGGCTCTGGTCGGGCTTGCACTTCTTGGTCTGACCCTGTGCAGACATCCCAGCATGTGGCTACACCTTCTTATTCTTCTTCTTCTTGTTCTTCTTCCCTTTCTTAAAGGGTCGATGATCAGAAGAAGACCCTTCCACAATATTTACCGACTCCTTATGGAGCTGGTGGTCCTTCTCAAAGTTCTGCAGCAACCCCAACAAGTCGTGGTAGTTCACTGCAGGCTTTGTCATTCGAAAATGAGTAAGGAAGGGAAGGTAGGACTTGGGCAGAGAATTAAGGATCGCATCCTTACCGAGCTGCTCGTGCAGGGAAAAGCCCAGTTTACTTAGGCGCTCAATCATTTTGATCATGTATAGTATATGATCAGTGACTGAGGCTCCATCCCTCATCCGAGCATTGAAAATGGCACAACTAGTTTTGTGCCTTTCAACATCGTCAGGCGTGCCAAAGGAGTCGTTCAACATTTGAAGCATCTCCTGTGGTTGGGTGTTCTCGAACCTACGGCTGAACTCATCATTCATTACCGCCAGCATAATGCACCGAACAGTGGTGCGGTCGTTGAGCCACTTCTGCTAAGTATCTCGGACCACCCCTCTAGCGTTCGGGGCTGGCTCCTCAGGTGCTGGATCCGTTACTACATAAAGGATCCACTCATGCTCAAGGATGATTTTTAATTTTTGATACCAGCTATCAAAATTAGGTCCCATGAGCTTGTCATTATCTAATAATGATCGGAGCGAAAGAGTAGTGACCATAGCTGCATAAAGGAAAACCAGACCTATATTAGTACATAAATTATTAATACTAAAGACTTGGACTTTAGTCTAAAGTTTCTCCCAGTATTTTTACGAACTGGTAGCCTCAACCTCCAATTCAAAGAATTACTTTAATTCCTTAGTAGGTACTAGAATCCACACAGACTGCACACGAGCCCAACTTTGGTTGGTCAACCTATGTGCATCTATGGGTAGGTTCATAACCAGTTGTTTCTCTAAACTACTTCTAGTAATTAATTTTATCCCAGAACCTAATCAGTAGGCTTTGGCCTCCACTGAAAAGATCTGGTTAGGTCCAACCATTAACATGACTTGATTTGGTGAATCGGATCAATAAATGATCAAGCCCGACTTTGGCCGGCGAACCTGACCACCATCAGAAAGACTCAAACCAAATTATCATATTATGAATGATAATTCCATTAGTCAATAAGAACCAGACCTTTGGGCCTCCAATAATTATTAAACTAATGGACTGATTATCACTCACTTAATGGGAGGCTATGACTTAGTTATCACTATAACTTAATCATTTTAGGGACCTAATAATTTTGAAAATTTTATTAAAGGATAGATGAGAAGAAAATATCATATCCAGCCAATTTCAATCCTCTCACTGACTTCACCAAGTCAGATTAAAAAAAGATTTAATTAAAGCCGGCATTAGGAGCATCTAAATCAGTCACACTAATTTACCTAATGACATGGGTGAGCCCTAATCACCAAGTGATCTAATCAAAACCTAATTCACCAGGTTGGCCAGGTAAGTGAGATCAGTGGTGGGGATAAGCCATTAACTCGTCAGAGATCGAATGACTGCGAGTAGCTCCCGCTTAAAAACCATTGGTCAAATTGCCAAACTTACCTTAGACACCAACCGATTCATTAGTTTTAATTTGATCAACTTAGTAAATAGGGTTCCACCGCATAGCCATGAATTAAGTCCATTTTGGTCTAGTTACATGGACCCATTCAACTACAACTATTGGAGTTGAGTCTAGAGTATCCTTGACCTAATCTAATTCAACTTTTGATTAGATTTGACCAATTACTCTAATTTAGTCTATTTCTTTAAGCTAACCTTAGGTCTAACCCATCTAATTTATTGATCCACAAGTTTATGCAATTGTCTTAGGTCTTAATTCACAATTCTAGACCTACTAGACAATACTTAATTTTTTTTTTTTAATTAAGTATTTGGGCTGATGGGTCGGGGTTTGGCATTTCGAAAATAATTTTCAAATTTGAAAGGTTTTATTTTCTGTTCACCAAATATGTTGACTCATTTCACAAATAGGCACATTTCATAAATAGCAATCCTATTGCTAATTACATAACAAAAAATAATTCAATCAAAATAAATCATGAATATTCCTTTAGATATAACCTAATACATTCATGATAAATTTCACAATTGAACCTATACAATTAATTTCTTTCGCTGCTTCATCTGCATGGGATATAATTGCAGCGGCACCCCAACCGCCATAGGAGACCCCATCGAATGGGAGGAAAGGGTCTTTAAACCCTACTTTTCTCCTATGACCGGATGGCCATGACAACCAACCCAATTCGATTACTTGCTACTTGGATCAAGTATATCTAAATATACCAATTTCAAAATTTAAATTTTAAATTTTAAATTTTAAATTTTAAATTTTAAATTTTAAATTTCAAATAAATTTCAAATTTCAAATTTTAAATTTTTAAATTTTGAATTTTGAATTTCAAATTTCAAATTTTAAATTTCAAATTTTAAATTTCAAATTTTAAATTTCAGATTTCAAATTTTGAATTTCGAACAACTTTCAAAATTCAAATTTCAAATTTTAAATTTTAAATTTCAAATTTAAACTTTTAGATTACAACTTAATCTATGCATGCAAATATATATATCATATCTTAGAACCTTGCTCTGATACCATTTGAAGCGAAATTTAGTGCAGGGGTAAAATGATAATTTTAAAACTTTTTTAAAATTATGATTTTACAGCGAAAAGATATTAATTAATCTAATTAATTAACATAAATTTATCCTATACTAGGATCTAAATATGATATATATAGCATGCATGTATTTAAATTTGAAATTCGAATTTGAACAATAAACACTTTACTGTAATGTGTTCAGAACACAATACCTTTGTGCGGATAGTAGATCATCGTAATCTGATCACCGTTGGAAGAGTCTGCTTGTCGCGATATAGCCACACAGTGTGTTTGGCCTCTATAGATCGTCCACACGAAGTTCTCAGTCTGATCGACTCCTTACGAGTGCTAGCTCGTTGTAGAGCCCTTTCGACGGTCGATGCTGATCGAACTCCTTCAATCGATGTCTGTCGATTCTTTGGATACTCTGGATCATCAGCAGACATGCTTGAGAGGATGATGAAAATCTCCCTAAAATTTGGTGGGCTCACGACACTCGTAGCTCACCTTCTCACTTCCCTAACCCTAGGCTGAAACCCTGGGGAACTCACTGAAATCCTGCGCACCTTTTTTTCTCTCGGAAGGATATAGACCTTCACCTCATGCACAAGGATTTCTCACACCCAGATTTTCTCTCCAAAATTTTCAAATACCCATGCCCAACTCTTCTCTTCCTTTTAAAACAACAACAAACGTCTTATCCACGTGAGAGGATAAAGATGAGTAATTACACATTTGAATTCAAATGGAAACTAATTTATCCTTATCCACTAAGGGCATGAGAAGAGGAGGGCATGGCTTAAATTGTGCGTGAGTGATTTCATGAGAAACATTTTCTCATGGAATAAATGGGACGTTAAAAGAGGATAAGGTCAAGGCGCTAAGATTGGTTGCTCATTCAAATTCAAACTTTGTTTTGAATTTGAATGGCCAACCAATCATCCTTATCCACTCATTTGACGCATTAAAGTAGGGCGTGAGGAGAGCTTTGTATGAGGAAAAATTCATGAGAACTTCCTTCTCGTGAATTCAAATGGGCACAGTGGAAGTGAGGTGGCGCAGGGAGAATGGGTCAAGGTGGTTTCATTATTTAAACCAACCTAATTGAACCAAATAAGTTAGGCCCAATTAGACTAATTTAAACCTAACTTAATTAGGCTTAATTAAGCTCAATAAAATCTTAATCAAATCAGGAATTGATTAAGTCCAACCCCTGATCATATCAGGAACCAAACCATCTCGACGATTAGGTCAACTCTTAACCCAATCGGATCAAACCCAACTGAATCCAATTCAATTGGACTTGATCCAAAAATAATTACTCAATAAAATTGAGTTAATTAGCGATCAAATCACTAATTAAACCTCTTATAAATATTGAGTTTAAATTCGATGGGTAATCGGGCATCATAATTCATCGATATGTAACCCTGATCGAAGAGTCCTAAACCAGTGGGACTTTTGACCCCGGTACCCAAAATATGTGGAATTCATGATCAGAGAATTCTGATTCTCGATCACAGAATCCCAGACATGAAGGAATCTTCACCAACTATCAAATCAGATAGAAACCTCTAATGTGTGTGACCCCGCAGGTTCGAACCTAAGCCAGTAGCACAGGAACCAATTCCTGTATTAATCGAAGTGATCATCTAGCAATGGTACCCGATATCCGGATAGGTCGAATAGTCGCAATCGCAACACTCAGAACCTATGTGAATATGGTTACTGTATAATTCATCCTTTTGACCCTTGTGTTTAGGATGACTCAGGGTTAAACTGTAAACCCTGATCAGATCATCCGAATTGTGCTCAACTCAAACAGTCCTGTGACTCCTCACTAGGACTACCTTGGTCAAGATTTTACTAAATTGAAATACGACTGTACATAGCTCCTAAATTGGAGTAGTCAATCCCATCTTGACACATGCACCGACATGTCAAGTACTTGACTACACCCAGCAGCCTTCCGTCACTGAATTAGAAATTCAGGTAGTCCAGTGCCTAAGTGCAGTGAGTTGCTTGCAAGTCACCGTGGCGGTCTCAGGTCGGAAGGACATTTATACCCATATTCCATCGGAGCAAATCTTGACAGTAAAAATAGCTCCAGAGTCGGTCATGTTCAGTGCAAATGTACCCTTACATCTCACCTGTATGCCATACCAGTGTCTACACACTCTTTGGTTAAGAGGACAACCATCCTATATGGCACACAATGACCTATGCTTGATAAACGTTGTCATCCTTGGTAGCAACGTATCATTTGGTCACGAACAGATTTAAGGACTAAATAGCAAATCCTCCTTTATCGAGTCTAAATAGTCCTAAGGACTTCACCACAACATAGGGGTTCATTAGAAGATGAAATATTTTGTGATGAAAAAAATACCAAAATAATTTTTATTAATTCATAATTCATGTACATATACAAAAGGAGCACAACCGTCAACAGGCGATGATTGGTTTTGGGACACTATTCCCAACACCACCATGATGTTAAATTTTAATTATTAGAATTATGAATTTATGATAATTTAAAATTTTTATTATCATGGTAGCATAATACTTAAATCGATGTATGGTTACGGATGTTATGCATGCCTAAATAGATTAGGGTTTGTTATATTATATGAACTTATTAGTCATATGTTATGACTTGGAATGCACCCTTATATGATTTTTGGCATGATAACGTGATCGCTATTATAAATAGTTGAAGCATGCAAATTTGCATAATTTGTAGTGTATATTTTATGCGCTTAAAGTTAGGATGTGCCGAGACCAGTTGAAGTTCCTCATTTTATTATATTAAGTTGTAATGTCGGAAATTACTTTTAATCAAAAGTCAAATTCTTAAGATTAATTGGTGTCGAAGAAAGTATGAATGGTGATTTTCTAATTAGGTCCATATGCTGGCCTAGCCAACTCTGTTGGTGTCTAGAAAAGCTACGGAGAGCCTCCCACCTACTTACCTGGTCAATTTGATCTTGTTGAATTTCAGATCTAAATTGATTAAGTGATGTAGACATTACAAGGACCTTCCTTCAAACTTGATCGATAGAGTATGTCAAGATCTTAGTGAGCTTGTTGTGCTATCCACAAGGCTTACTATAGAAATTGACATGATATTGATCAAGTGCATATTGATGCTTATAGTATATTTGAATAGTGTTGCTTTGTAGTGCTATCCACAAGGGTAGCATTGTTTAAGTATGACTATATGAGATTGAAGGGTCAATTTAACTAGAACACCATAGTTTGTTATGCTATCCATAAGACTATATGTGATCTAGAGGCCAGAATGAAAGATGTTGAGAATTATAGAGATACAAGTGGTAAAGAGTTACCTACTCTTGGACTCATGAATGCTTGTTGTGCTATCCACAAGGTATTTATAAGGAATAGGGATCTCAACCCCACTAAGAAACATTAAAATATTTCTCAATTTTTATATTTGAGGACTATGAAGTTTGATAAAATAGTGAGAGACATAATTAGATAAAAATCTTAATCTAGTTGTGCATGTCATCATGAGTTGTCTGCTTATATTATGTTCTTATTATTGTAGATTAACTACACACATGGCATCCTCACTTTCACTTAGAGGTATTTTAGATGCAAATAAGTTGATTGGACCTAACTATATCGACTGGTTAAGAAACTTGAGAATTATTCTCACTCAAAAGAAAGTCTTCTACATTCTAGATACACCTGCTCTAGATTCTCTTGGAAAAGATATTTTCAAGGAGGATAAGACTATATATAAAATATAAAAAAAATACAGTGTGACTGTCAAATGCATCATACTTGCCTCCATGAGCAACGAGCTCTAGAGATAGCATGAGGATATGGATGTTCCGTCTATTCTCCTTAATCTTAAAGAGTTATATGAGAAATAAAGTTGAACTACTTGATATGAGATATCGAAACAGTTGTTCCGTGCCTGTGTAACTGAAGGCACCTCCATGCAAACACATGTCCTAAAAATGATTGATTTGATCACTCATCTGGTATAATTGAATTTTGTCATGAATGGTGAACTAAGCTAGGATTTGATCCTATAATCTCTCCCTAACTCTTTTTTTCAGTTTGCTATAAATTATCATATGAACTGACATTAGCCTGTCTGAGCTGCTAGATATGTTGAAAATAGCAGAGAGCCATTTCAAAGGTGAAAAGGCTCAGATCCTTTATATTGATAAGATCAGCAAGAAGGAGGCAAAGAAGGATTCTAAGAAAAAGATGAATCCTAAGGCTAGCATCTCCAAAAAGAAGGTGAAGAAGGTCTCTGTTAAAGGTACTTGTTATCAATGTGGCAAGGAGGGCCACTAGAAGAGAAATTGCAAGGAGTATCTTGCAATCGTGAAACCGACAAATATTGCTAAAGGTTTGTATATGATACAAACTAATTTATCATTAAGTACTTTATTTTTAGATTCTTGGGTATTAGATACCGTTTGTGGCTCACACATTTGTAAATCATTGCAGGATCTACTGAAAATAAAGAATCTAAATAAAGGTGATTTCGACCTATTTGGTGCTAGTGAAGAGTCCATTCAGGTCGAAGTCATAGGAATCAAGATTTTGAAATTGCTTTTAGACAAAATTTTAGAATTAAAGATCTGTTATTATATTCCTGATATTGTTAGAAATATTATTTCTGTAACATTATTATTGAAATAAGATTTTGAAATAATTATAAAAAATAATGGTTGTTCTATTTATTTTTTTAATGAATATTATGAAAGTGCTTTTATTGATAATAATTTTATGTTTCTTACACTTAATGATAATATATTTTATATTGATAATATAAAGAAAAAAAAGAGAGAGGATGTGAATGTCACATATCTTTGGCACTGCCGATTTGGCCATATAAATGAGTCAAGGATTAACAAGTTATTCAAAATATTTTTTTTGATCCTTATGATTATGAATCATATAAAATTTATGAATCATGTGTCAGGAAAAAAATGACCAAGACTCTATTTACTGGACATGGAGAAAGGATGAGTGACATATTGGATTTTTTACATACTAATGTGTGTGGTCCAATGTCAATTCAAATCAGAAGAGGATACTCTTACTTCATCACATTTACTGATGATAAGTCTAGATTTGGATATGTGTATTTGATGAAATACAAATCTGAAGCCTTTGACAAATTGAAAGAGTATCAAAGAATGGTCGAGAAACAAACTGATAAAAGTATTAAAACTCTTCGATCGGATCGAAGAGGAAAATACTTATCTAATGAGTTCCTTGATTATTTGAAACAAAATAAAATACTCTCTCAATGGATATCTCCTTATACTCCATAATTAAATAAAATTATAAAAAAGAAGAATCGCACCTTATTAGATATAGTGCGGTCCATGATGTATTTCATGGATCTTTCAATATCCTTTTGGAGATATGCCCTCAAGGCTGCAGTGTATATCTTAAATAAAGTACCTTCGAAATCTATTTCTAGCACTCCATATAAAATATAGAAAGAAAAAAAATCCAATCTTAAACATCTTAAGATTTGGGGTTGCCCAACTTATGTGAAAAATATTGATGGACATAAGCTAGATGCTAGATCAAAAAAATATAGGTTTATAAGTTATCCCAAGGAGAGTATAGGATACTACTCCTATAATCTTACTCAACAAAAGGTGTTTGTTGGTAGGCATACCGTTATCTTGGAGAAAGAGTTTATCCAATAAAGAGGCAGTGGGAGGTCTGTTGAACTTGAGGAAGTTCAAAACCTACAACCTACCCAAGATTCACTAAATAGTTCTCAACTAGATGTGCCCATTGTTGAGACACAGCCACTACATATACCTCCTCTCCAAAGGTTGAGTAGAGTATGTAGTGTACCACTCAGGTATGGATTTATCATTGAGAATGACAATATATCCTACATCATTGAGAATGATGAACCTACGACCTATTCGGAAGCTATCATGAGTAGTGACTCTGACAAGTGGCTCAATATCATGAAATCCGAAATAGACTCTATGTATGCCAACAAAGTATGGACTTTAGTTAATGTGCCTAAGGATGTGACCCCAATAGGCTGCAAATGAGTCTTCAAAAAGAAGATTGGAGTAGATGGCCAAGTAGAGACCTATAAAGCCAAGCTTGTGGCAAAAGATTTCAAGCAAAAATAAGATATTGATTATGAAGAAATCTTTTCGCTGGTAGCCATGCTCAAGTCTATTCAAATAATGCTTGCTCTAGCAGCATACTATGACTATGAAATTTGACAGATGGACGTCAAGACTGCCTTCCTCAATGGAAACCTTGAGAAAGAAGTCTATATGACTCAACTAGAGGGATTTGTCTCAAGTGGGAGAGCAAATCAGGTATGCAAGCTGAATAGATCTATTTATAAATTGAAGCAAGCATCGAGGAGCTGGAACATCCATTTTGATGAGACAGTCAAATCATTTGGCTTTATCAAAAATATGGATGAACCTTGTGTGTACAAAAAAACTAGTGGGAGTGCTATTATCTTCTTAATCTTTTATGTGGATGACATACTACTCATTGAAAATGATATTCCGATGTTGCAATTGGTCAAGACTTGGCTATTATAAATGTTGGTACAGAATTTTGCCAATGTTGGAGAAGCTGGAGTCGAGGGGATCGCATCCACCGTCGGGACCTGCAAGGGAAGTCTAAACCGGAGTTGGGGGTGCACTGGCAAGACCCTCCAACACTTAAGTCAGTACTCTGCCTCAACAAAAATGGAGCACTCGAATGGGATTTTAGCAGAGTTTCAAGATAGAGTTTAGAGCTTAGAGAAGAACGTATCTGGAGGTCCCTTTATATAGACGGAGAGTATAACTGATTGACAGCGACGTCTGTAACCGTCTGGTAGTGGGCCGTTTGTGGCCACGCGGAGTTTGTTGCGGAGAGTAGTGGTATTAGTGGGTCATTCAGAGCCACGTGGAGTTTGTTATGGAGAGTGGAGTGGTGTCCGTTGTCATAACTTGCTAGAGAGTGGTGGGGCCACGTAGAATCTGTTACAGAGAGGAGTGGGGTAGTGGCCATTGTCGTGACTTGTCAGAGAGTTCGGGCCTGACAGCTGAAGCTCGGCTGGGACGTCTGATGGAGCGGAATGGCTCTCTGTCTCTGCAATCTAGGAGAAGCTCGGATGTTTTTGAGGTTGCTGATGAGTCCACTGTTGTCGGATGTCGAGAGCGCTGATGCTGCAGGCGGAAGTCATCTGCTGTAGAAGCTCAGACGAAACCTTTCTATTGGGGAAGTTCGATTTCATGAGGAATTCGATAGAGGGTCGACCGACAGTAGACTTCGGATGGTGTTGTGGAGGTTCGTCTGCTGAAAGAGTCTGGAAGATCCTGTGGGAGTCCAATTGGCGTTGTCGAAGTCCGACTGATGCTATTGAAGGTTGATGGCTGGAGAGGTACGGTAGACACTGAAGACGGTCGGCCGTTGTAGAAATTCAGCTGCTGGAGCCTGTCCGCTGTAGAAGTTCATCCGAAATCCATCCACTATGGAAGTTCAGACAGAGTCTGGTTCTTGTAGAAGTCCGGATGGAGACCGCTTTTCGAAGAAGCTCAGCTGAAGTCCGTCTGTAATAGAAGTTCGGAAGGAATTCGTTTATAGTAGAAGCTCGGATGGAATTTACTTACAGTAGAGGTTTGCTTGTAGTAGAAGTTCAGAGTGGACTGCTTGTGGTAGAAGTTTGGAGTAGACTGCTTGAGGTAGAAGTTCGGCTGGAGATCGATTGTCGTGGAAGCCGAGATGGAGACCGCTTATTGTAGAAGCTCGGCTGAAGTCTGCCTGTAATAGAAGTTCGGAAGGAATTCGTTTACAGTAGAAGCTCTAATGGAATTCACTTACAATAGAGATCCGACTGGTAGAGCCTGTTCCGTTGTAGAAGTTCAGAGTAGAGACCCATCTGGTGGAGCCTGTCCGGTTGTAGAAGTTCATCTGTGATCCATCCACTGTAAAAGTTCGGCTGGGATCCGGCTCTTGTTAGGAGCTCGGATGAAATCCGGAAGAAGTTTGGAGTAAAGTCGTCCGTGGTCGGAAGAAGTCTGAAAAAGATTCAGAGAATAGTCGATCACTGTAGAAAACCAGCTGATAGCGAAGCTCAGAAAGCATTTGGAGCAGCCCGATAGATGAATGGAGCAGCTCATTATCGGAGAAGTTCGGATAGTATTATGGAAGCTTGGATGGTCGAGGAAGTTCAGAAAGACGCTGCACAAGGTCGGAAGTCGGAAGAGCCCTAGAAGGGTTGGCCTTTTACGAACTTCGGCTAAGGTTATTTTATACCCAACACCAGTCCCCCTACTTTCGAGTTTGGATTCCGAGTGAAGGAAGTACAGAAAAATTTTCACAACCAAAGTTGCCTCCCTTTGATTTAAAAATTCTACTGACCTATGAGCTGCGGGCAGTCAAGGATGCAGACGGTTCCACCAGATGTATCGGGAGATGCTGTTAAGAAAGAAGGAACTAGGAGAAGAAGTTGAGAACTTTAAGGCAATCTCTGATAATGGTTGGAACCGAGAGTTCGGAGTCAGAAAAAATCAAGCTTCCTTAGAGCTTCCATGCATTCTTTTCTTTACTTGTCGTTTTTCTTTTTTGGCCTTCAAAGGCTTTGTAATGCATGCTTTACTAATGAAATGAGAAGGAAATTTCTTATTACCTTGTCTATTCTTGCTTTGAGTTGTTGTTTACCGAGCTTCTTTCATCTTTTGTCTTGTTCGATGTTGACGTTATTTGAAAGTTCCTGATCGTCGCCGTGTTGATTTGTCCTTTTTTGTTCATGACCAAAGGTCTTTTTAAGGCCACTTGAGTTTGACGCTTCCTCTTGGTGCTCGAGCTTGGGGGCCCAAACTTCTCGTTACCTTGAGGAAGTCGATTTTCTCTTGCCAGTGTTGGGTTTCCTCTCAGAGACTGAGGATTTTTGACAAGGATCTCCTTCCTCATTGAGATGAGGTTCCTTGTGTCTTTGATGTAGTTTTTTTTTCCTTATCACCGACATAGCTCATCGCTTTCCCCTCTTCTCTTCTTCCCTTTTTTTTTTGTGTTCGAGTGAGGGTTTTCCCTCTGCTCTTAATGGGGTCGTAGGAGTGTAGAGGAGCCATTGAGGAGGCTTTTCTCCTCATCCAGTCTTGAACGACTAGGTCTTCATTTATGTCAGGATGAGGTTCTCCTCCTGTTTCCGACACAGTCAATTTCAGCTCGTGTTAGGATGAGGTCGGCTGTGGGGGCACGTAAGGGCCGTTGTAAGGGCCTCTCCCCCCATCCAGTCTCTAAATAACCGGACCTTCGACTTTGCTCATGTTAGGATGAGGTTCTCCTCCTGTTCCTAATATGGCTGTGGGGGCACATAAGGGCCGTTGTAAGGGCCTCTCCCCCCATCCGATCTTTAAATAACCGAGCCTTCGACTTTACTCATATTAGGATGAGGTTCTCCTCCTGTTCCTAACATAACTGTGGGGGCACATAAGGACCATTGTAAGGGCCTCTCCCCCCATCCGATCTTTAAATAATCGGGCCTTCAACTTTACTCATGTTAGGACGAGGTTCTCCTCCTGTTCCTAACATGGCTGTGGGGGCACATAAAGGCCGTTGTAAGGGTCTCTCCCTCCATTCGATTTTTAAATAATCGGGCCTTCAACTTTACTCATGTTAGGACGAGGTTCTCCTCCTGTTCCTAACATGACTGTGGGGGCACATAAGGGCCGTTGTAAGGGCCTCTCCCCCCATCTGGTCTCTTAATAATCGGGCCTTCGACTTTGCTCATGTTAGGATGAGGTTCTCCTCCTATTCCTAACATGACTGTGGGGGCATATAAGGGCCGTTGTAAGGGCCTCTCCCCCCATTCGGTCTCTTAATAATCAGGCCTTCGATTTTGCTCACGTTAGGATGAGGTTCTCCTCCTGTTCCTAACATGGCTGTGGGGGCACATAAGGGCCATTGCGAGGGCCTCTCCCCCCATCCGGTCTCTTAATAATCGAACCTTTATTTGTGTCGGGACGAGGTTCTCCTCTTATTCCGACACGCTTAGTTTCGATTGTCTTAAGGAGCTACTCCCTGTCGTTATAGGCTCATGCCAAAAGAAAAGATATGCAAATATAAAACTTTCATTTAAGGTAAAGTTACCGGTAATACATTCGTAGATTTTTCGAGTTCCACGGTCGTGGAAGGTCTGCTCTTTCGAGCTCTTTTAGATAGTATGTTCCGGATCAGACTACCTCCTTGACTTCTTACGGGCCTTTCCAGTTTGGGGCAAGTTTCCCTTGGTTTTGTGGTTGTGAAACAGCAGTTTGCCGAAGTACTAAGTCCCCCACTCTGAAGGCTTTGCTCTTGACCTGGGAGTTGTAGTAGCGGGCTACTTTTTGCTTGTAAGCTGTCATCCAAACTTGAGCTATCTCCCGCTTTTCTTCTGACAAGTCAAGGTTGGCCTTGAGATCCTGTGAGTTGCGCTGCTCATCGAATGCCACGACTCGCACTGATGGAAGCTTGAGTTTGATCGGGATCACGGCTTCTGTTCTAAGGGCTAAGGCAAAGGAGGTCTCCCCTATGAGCAGTCTTTGGGTAGTTCGGCCGGAGCCAGTGTAGCCAACTTGGAGAGAAGGTAGGCCCTAGTATTTTCTGCTCTTGGAATCTACTTGATGGCAAAGCTACCGAAGACAGGGATGATCTCTTTTACCTTTTCGAGATATTTGGCCATACTGTCCTCCCGAGCTTCATATTTTTCGCTGACTTGTCCCACCACCAATTGGAAGTCACTGTAGACTTGGAGCCGATCTACTTCTAACTTTTTGGCGATCCTCAGTCCTGCAATCAGAGCTTCATATTTTGCTCCGTTATTCGTCACAGAAAATTTGAAGCGCAGCACGTACTCCACAATAATTCCTTCTGGATTGACCAAGATCAGATCCGCACCTGCGCCTAACATGTTGGAGGAACCATCCACGTAGAGGGCCCAAAAATCATCAGGGAGATCTGTTCTTTCTTCAGGGGAATTCGACTGGAGCCCTGAGTTGTCGGCTTCACCTCATTCAAGTTCGGCCTCTTTCAGAATAGTGCACTCCACTATGAATTCTACTAATATCTGGGCTTTAATCGCTGGTCGAGATTGATAGTTGATGTCGAATTTCGTGAGCTCGACTGTCTATTTTGCTATCTTCCGGAAGCATTCGCTCGATGCAGAACCGCCTTGATCGGCTGGTCGGTGAGCAGTGTTATGGTGTGCCCTTGAAAGTAAGGTCAGAGCCTTCGAGCTGTAATCAACAAGGTGTAAGTTAGTTTCTTTAACTTAGTATACCTGGTTTCGGCGTCTTTCAATACTCGGTTAATGTAGTAGATCGATCGTTGAATTTTTACTTCTTCCTTAACCTGAATTGCTGCGAGAGCCATAGGAGAGACCGCCAGATATAGGAACAACTCCTCTTCGGGTTCGAGCTTTGTCAATAGCAGAGGTGAGCTGAAGTAGCTCCTTAATTTTTTGAATGCTTGCTGACATTCAGTGGTCCAATAAAAGTTCTTCGGCTGCTTGAGGGTCTGAAAGAAAGGTAGGCATCGTTCGGCCGACCTTGAGACGAAGCGATTCAAAGTTGCTACTCTCCCAGTAAGGCATTGAACTTCCTTTATTGACTTCGAGGCGGTCATTTTCTGGATGGCATGAATCTTTTCCGAATTTGCTTCGATCCCGCGCTCCGATACCATGAAGCCCAAGAATTTTTTTGAGGTTACTCCAAAAGCGCACTTGGTCGGATTCAGCTTCATCTTATATTTTCGGAGGGCACTGAAGGTCTCCTCAAGGTCGGCAACGTGGTTCTTTGTGGACTTGCTTGTTACAAACATATCATCCACGTAGACCACCATGTTGCAATCGATCTGCTCTTTGAAGATCTTATTCACCAGTCGTTGATAGGTTGCCCCTGCATTTTTGAGGCCAAAAGGCATGACCCTGTAACAATAAAGACCACGGTTAGTAATAAAAGCAGTTTTTTCTTCATCTTCTGGTGCCATCCTGATTTAATTGTAGCCGAAAAATACATCCATGAAAGTAAGAAGCTCGTGGCCTGAGGTTGCATCCACTAGTTGGTCGATTCTGGGTAGTGGGTAACTATCTTTCGGGCAGGTTTTATTCAGTTTTTTGAAGTCTATACACATCCTCCACTTGCCGTTCGCCTTCTTGACTAGAACCACATTGGCGACCCAGTTTGGATAGTTGACTTCTCTGATGAACCTAGCTTTCAGGAGTTTTTCAACTTCCTCAGCTATTGCCATCTGTCTTTCTGGTGCGTGACTTCGGATTTTTTCCTTCATCGGCCAATGTTTGGGATCAACGCGTAGCTGTGCAATCTCCTAGGGGAGAGCTCCACCGAACCCTGTGGTCCGGGCTCCTCTGCCTACGAGCTCGGGGGGGGGGGGGGAGTTTGGACATGCTTGTGTCCGGGAGGAGTTCGAGAATGTGGCCGAGCTTCACTCATCTCTTTTTCAGCTATGGGCTTGCTGGAGTCACTCGTATGTCGCTCCTTCACGGCCTCCTCATCTTTCATCTTGAAGGCTTCCTCCGCTCGGGCATATCCTTCGGCTCGAGCCAGCAAATCAGCGGAGTCCTTGGGATACTTCCTTTCCAGGGAGAACAGAAGATCGTTCTTTTGAAGACCGCTCTTCAAGGCGGCCATTGCAACTGATTGATCAGATTCCAGACCTCTAACGCGGCAGCATTAAAACGGTTGACGTAAGTTCGGATGGATTCTCCCTCCTTTTGCTTGATGTTGATGAGGGACTCTGAACCTCTTCAGGGATGCTGGTTGCTAACGAAATGAGCCACAAACTAGTGGCTCATCTGATCAAAGGAGAAGATGGTACCCGACTTCAGTGTCGAGTACCAATTTCTTGCTGCTCCCTTCGAGGTGGATGGGAAAGCTCGGCACAGGATGGTGTCTGGCGCTCCATGGAGCAGCATCATTGTCCGAAAGGCCTACAGGTGTTCAACCGAATCTGAAGTCCCATCGTAGCTTTCGAATTGAGGGAGCTTGAAGTTCGGTGGGATTGGTTCTTGCATGATCATTTGAGAGAAAGGAGGGTCAGTACAGATGTCCTCACCGTAAGCAGGGGGAGCATGGCGGAGCTCTTCGATCCGTCGGTTCATTTCCTGGAGCCTTTGATCCAGGAGATCCTCTCGATCGCGAGTCTCGAGGGTCTTCTGACAGAATGGAGGTAGGGATCCTCTGGAGGTGGAATCGTGATCAGACTGAGGGCTCTCCACCCTCTACTTCCCCTTTTCGGGGAAGACAGGGTGACTGGCCCAAGTGGCCCACCCTATCATCGGATTCAGGAACTCCGACGATGTTCTTTCCAACCGCACAGATGCCTGCGACTGTTGCTGCTGTTGCATGACCTGCACTGCTTCGGTGAGGCCCCTGACCTGCTGAACCAGCAGGTCAAACTGCTCCATGCTGACTGCCACTACTGGAGGAGGAGCCTGGAAAATTGGGGACGAGGCCGGAGCCTGTAGATCTCGTTGAGATCTGGCCGCAGAGGCCGTAGATCGCTTGGTGGATGCCTTTCGAGGAGGCATCTGGTGAGGATCTGGCAAGAGAAGAAGAGGAAGATATTGAAGAAGACGATCGGAGACAGTTCCGTTGAGTACTCCTTTAAGAATAAGGGTCCTGTGAAGACACAGCGCCCTTCCTCTAGCGCCAATTCTGTTGGTGCAGAATTCTGCCGATGCTGAAGAAGCTGGAGTCGAGGGAATCATGTCCGTCATCGAGACCTGCAAGAAAAGTCTAAACCGGAGTTGGGGGTGCTCCGGCAAGACCCTCCGATGCTCAAGTCAGTACTCTGCCTCAATAGAAATGGAGCACTCGAATGGGATTTTAGCAGAGTTTCGAGATAGAGTTTAGAGCTTAGAGAAGAACGTATCTGGGGTCCCTTTATATAGATGGAGAGCATAACTGATCGACAGCGACGTCTGTAACTGCCTGGTAGTGGGTCGTTCGTGGCCACGTGGAGTTTGTTGCAGAGAGTAGTGGCGTAAGTGGGCCATTCAGAGCCACGTGGAGTTTGTTATAGAGAGTGGAGTGGTGTCCGTTGTTGTGACTTATTAGAGAGTGGTAGGGCCACGTAGAATCTGTTACAGAGAGTGGAGTGGGGTAGTGGCCATTGTTGTGACTTGCTAGAGAGTTCGGGCCTGATGGCTGAATCTCGGCTGGGACATTTGATGGAGCGAAATGGCTCTCTATCTCTGCAATCTAAGAGAGGCTCGGATGTTTTCGAGATTGCTGATGAGTCCACTATTGTCAGGTGCCTAGAGCGCTGATGCTGCAGGCGGAAGTCATCTGCTGTAGAAGCTTAGACGAAAATTTTCTGTTGGAAAAGTTCAGTTTCATGAGGAATCTGACAGAGGGTTGACCGACAGTGGACTTTGAATGGCATTATGGAGGTTCGTCTGCTGGAGGAGTATGGAAGATCCTGTGGGAGTTCGGTTGGCATTGTTGAAGTCCAGCTGACGCTATTGAAGGTTGATGGCTGGAGAGGTACGGCAGACACTGGAGATGATCGGTCGTTATAGAAATCCAGCTGCTGGAGCCCGTCTGCTGTAGAAGTTCGTCTGAAATCCATCCACTATGGAAGTTCAGACGGAGTCTGATTCTTGTAGAAGTCCGGATAGAGACTGCTTATCAAAGAAGCTCGGCTGAAGTCCGCCTGTAATAGAAGTTCGAAAGGAATTCATTTATAGTAGAAGCTCGGATGGAATTTGCTTACAGTAGAGGTCCACTTGCAGTAGAAGTTCGGAGTGGACTGCTTGTGGTAGAAGTTCGGAGTAGACTGCTTGCGGTAGAAGTTCGGCTGGAGACCGATTGCCATAGAAGTCCGGATGGAGACCGCTTATTGTAGAAGCTCGATTGAAGTCTGCCTGTAATAGAAGTTCGGAAGGAATTCGTTTACAGTAGAAGCTCGAATGGAATTCACTTACAGTAGAGATCTAGCTGGTAGAGCCTATCTCGTTGTAGAAGTTCAGAGTAGAGACCCGTCTGGTGGAGCCTGTCCCGTTGTAGAAGTTCATCTGTGATCCATCCACTGTAGAAGTTCGGCTGGGATCCGGCTCTTGTTAGGAGCTCGAATGAAATCCGGAAGGTGGTCGACCGTCGTAAAAACTTGGAAGGAGTCTGGTTACTGTAGAAATCCTACTGTCGAAGAAGCTCAGACATTGACGAAGTCCGGAAGAAGTTTGGAGTAAAGTCGTCCGTGGTCGGAAGAAATCTGGAAAAGATTCGGAGAATAGTCGATCACTGTAGAAAACCAGCTGATAGCGAAGCTCAGAAAGTATTTGGAGTAGCCCGGTAGATGAATGGAGCAGCTCATTATCGGAGAAGTCTGGATAGTATTATGGAATCTCGGACAGTCGGGGAAGTTCAGAAAGATGCTGCACAAGGTCAGAAGCCGAAAGAGCCCCGGAAGGGTCGGCCTTTTACGAACTTTGGCTGGGGTTATTTTATACCCAACAATAAAAATTTTATACCCAACAATAAAAATTTTTCATGAAAGACTTGGATAAAGCATCCCATATACTTGATATAAAGATCCATAGGGATAGATCAAAAATGATGCTAGGCTTATCCCAGTCTACGTACATTGACTTTGTGTTGAAGAGGTTCAACATGGAGGAAAGTAAAAAAAGTTACTTGCCCATAGGTCATGGCATACAATTCTCTAAGAAGATATCTCCTAAGATACTTGAAGAGAGAAATAGAATGTGTTCTATTCCTTATGCTTCAGCAGTAAGATCAATAATGTATGCTACATTATGTACCAGACTTGATGTTGCTTATGCCTTAGGCATTGTAAGCAGATTTCAAGCTGATCCCGAAGAAGATCATTGAAAAGCTGTGAAAAATATACTCAAGTACTTAAGAAGAACTAAAGATTTTTTTCTACTATATGTTGGATCTGATTTAAAACTGAAAGGTTATACCGATTCTAGTTTTCAATCTAATCCGGATGATGAAAAAGTATTCACCCCCTCGGTTAGATTGAAGAGTCTTAATACCTTTTTTAGTTTATTTCTCTACTTCATTATGAAATTGTTTGAATATTTTAAACGATTTGGACTTGTGTTTCATCAAGTAGACATGCCCATACCAAGATAGGTCGTCTATAAACGTAATGAAATAGCTATACCCTCCTCTGGTACTAATATTCATAGATCCACAAACATCACTATGTATTAGACTGAGAACTTCACTAGCTCGTTCATCTTTTCTAGTAAAAGATGACTTAGTTATCTTTCCAAGAAGACAAGACTTATAGGTCAGCAATGATTCACAATCATTGATATTGAAGATACCCTCTTGTGCTAACCTGTTTATCCTGCTTTTGTTAATATGACTGAGCCTGCAATGCTAAAGGTAGGTATCTATGGTATTATCTAACTTTGGATGTTTATTAGGAGTGTACATTACATTATAGGCTGTGACAATACATAAATACCATTTCTTAATTATTCTTGTATTATTATAATATTATTCATAATGATATCACAACAATTATTCTTTATTGATAAACTATAATCATCTTTGGCCAAAAGATCAATAGAAATTATATTCATCAAGAAAGATGGACAATAATGACAATTAATTAAAATGATACTATTAGACTTGAAAACAAGCTCGACAACTTCTAAAGTCCAAATTGGAACTTGACTTCCATCTCCCACATTTAGGAATCTCTCATCATTCTCAAATTTTTTACTAATTTGAAGTCCTTGCAATGAATTGCATATGTGAACTGGACTTCCAGTATTCAATACCCAGATAGTGGTGTCACATATAGAGAAATTACAAGGTGTTATCATATAAGCACCTTGATCAGCAACTAATTGTTTGTTTCTCTTTAGCCTATTTGGGTCATAGTTTACTTGACTCGATTCAATCCTAAACTTTTTAGCTAGATTAGGCTCAAGATCAATATTCAACTTGAGTCTATCAAAGTTGAGTCTAATAAGCTCATTATTGTCAAACAGTGAGTGGAGTGATAAATTACTAGTCATTTCTGAAAAGAAAAAAAATACAGACCTAATTAGTATATGAATTAATCAAGCCTAAAGACATGGACTTTAGTCTAAAGATTCTCCCACTATTTTATACGAATTGATAGCCTCTACCTCCAATTCGAGAAATTACCTTAATTCTTTAGCGGGTACTAGAATCCACACAGACTGCATATAGGCCCAAGTATGGCTCAACTAACCCATATGCATCTATGGGTAGATTCTCAATCAATTATTTTTTTAAATAATTTTTAGTAATTAATTTTGCTCTAGATTTTATTTTAGTAGGCGATGGGCCTCCACTGAAAGTCCTGGTTAGGTCCAACCATTAACATGAACCTACTAAGTGATTCTAACTAATGAATAATTGGGTCCGAATATGGCTCGACCAATTGAACCATTCATCAGATAGTACAACAGAGTCATCATATGATAAATAATAATTTCATCATTCAAAAAAATATCAGACGGATGGTGCCTGCAATGTCAATCAAAAATAATGAATCCATTACCATTCACCATAATGGGAGGCTATGATCTAGTTATTACCATAACTAGCTCATTTTATGGACCTAATAATTTAAAAAATTTAGTTAACATAATTTAACAGAATTAAATATATAGACCAACTAATCTCAGTCCTCCCACTCACTTCATTAAGTCATATCAGGGTAGACTAGAAACAAGTCGGTTCAGCTAACAAGTGATCAATCCTCTCACTAACTTCACCAAGTCTTGTCGAAGATAAAGATAAGTTGAACTAGGGGCACCTAAATCAGTCGAACTGATTTCTTAGTAAGCATAGGTCAATCCTAATCATTAAGTGATCTGATCAAAACTTGATTCACCATGCTGGCTAGGTAAGTGAGATCGGTAGGAGGGATATGTCATTAACTCGTCATAGACTCAATCTCTGTGAGTAGCTCCCAATTAAAAACCATCGATCAAGACTGCCAAACTTAGATACCAATTGGTTAATCAGTTTCAATTAGATCTACTTATGAATTTGGGTTCAACCACTGAGTTCAAGATCAAAGTCCATTTGGATCTAATCAAAGACATAGACTCGACCAACTACAACTATTGTATAGGCTCTAGAGAAATTCTGATTTAATCTAATTTCTCTTCTTAGTCCATTTGATCTTTGATTCTAATCCTAGGTCTAACCCAATTTCTGATCAAGCTAACCCATAAACCCATCACCCATATTTTATGCAAATTATATTAGATCTTCAATTCACAATTCTAAATCTAATAGGTTCAACTTAATTCTCAATTAAGTTTGAGGTTGTGGATCGGAGTTTGGTGTTTGAAAATAATTTTAAATTTTATAAAATATTTTTATAATTAATTTTATGCACAATCATTTAGATCTGAAACTTGAATCGACTCACCATTAGATTGAGCCTACTCATCACAATGGGTCAACTAAATTTTGAGACTTAGTTGACTCATTGATGATGAATTATTAATCATAATTTTTAGTCTGTAATAATGAGTCAGCTCAATAGAAATTGAGCTGAGGAACCAGGGTCTTGAGTCGATCCAAATAATATTGAGTCGACTCAACAGGCAAACTACAATAATTATATTAATTTTAGATCAAAATAATTTTGCATAAATAGCAATAAAATTAATCATAAATTATTTTAAAACTATTCTAAATATGTTCATGATTCTAGATTTCATTTGCAAAGATTCGATGCAACTATTTTTCATATAATGTATCATATATACAATCTTAGGATTTTGAGAAAAGTAAAGTTTTTTTTTTGCATTCATCTTCATGAGATATAATCATAATGGCACCCCTACATATCATAAGAGACCTAATTGAATAGAAAAAAAGAAGATCCAATCTTTATTACCTCCTATGACCAAACAGCCTGGTGACAAACTTGATCCGATTATTTCATTACTCAGATCATCTAATCTAAATAATTTCGATCTAATCTAAATTATTTTAGATCTGATTATTATATTTTGATCATATCAAAATCAGATAATAATCATCATAAATAAATTTCACATACTTCAAATTAAAATCAGATTTTATAAAGACCAGCACATACTAGTATTGGGTTCTGGCCACACAGTAGAAAGTGATTTTCAAAATTTTTAAAAATACTCAAATCAATAGCTTTATCAAATAAAACTATCGAGCCAAACCCAAAATCCTAGAATCACCTTGTCGAACACGATCAAAGCAAAGTCAAGCATGCAAAGAGATAGAATATTATACTTTAATCAAAATACAAAAGTGGGATGTTGGTATTCTCCACAAGACCCCAAGGTAGAAGTTCTCTAACGGTGATCCACACAAAAGTTGGCCAAGGTCCTTCCTAACCGGTGTACAGCCGCAGCCTTGTCTTCTCAAGAATACTGTCAGCTTCAAACTTGCATTACGATCGCACCAAAGCCCAGATGCTTTTGATCTTACCACCAAAATGACTCTAAGAAGACGCTCTTCAAATATCATCAGCCTAAGATTTAATTTTAGCTCCAACACATAAAAAAATCAAATCCTAAGACACTCCAACAATATTTGTTAAAAATCTCACCACCCTTGTAGCAACTTTTGCCACTCAAATTCCTCTCTTTTTTCTTCCAAAATTTTTTTAGATTTTTTCTTATGATTTTCACATCCCTTCTCTCTAGCTCATCTAAAAATCTAAGCTAGAAGCCATTTGGGGCATCCCCTATAAATAGAGAACTAGGGGATGTTATATGGGATGAAGGGGTGCCAACTTTTGGCACTCCAACTTCCCATGCACCAAATAAATTCATGAAGTAAATTTTTGCTGATTCAAATACTTAAGAGTAGAAGGACTCTTCCTTCTCTATGTGTCATAAAAAATCTATTAATTTTTGGCAGTAAAACATAGGATTTCTGATTTATCTTTTAAGGTAATGCATTTAATACAGAGCCTTCTTTGAGGAAGGACTCTTTATTTCTCACGCTGATTTGAGGTAGGTGGCAATTATATTTTTGTGTGACTTTTGATGAATATGGAGTCCTTCTCTACTTGAAATTGATTTAAGTTGGATAAGAATCCAATCCAAAATGACCCAATCCTATTAGGTCAAAACCAACTGGTCTAGGTTAGCTCAAATACTTTGAACCAAACCAATTTGGAAACTTGGGTTCATACAATGTGCTAGCATATCAAATTAATCTATAAAATTTATATTAAACTCTAATTAAATTAAATCAAGATCAAATTCCAAAGTGTGTGATCCATTGGGTTCTAAATCTAGCTAGTAGTGGACCTGGACTTTCGATGTAACCCTAATATGATAAGATTAGATCACCCAAAGAGTTTCAATCAACTTGGACTCTTCCAAATTGATTCCAGAATCAAATTCTTTCAAATTTTATCAAGCCCACAAGTTAAGATTGTTGTCCAGCAATATGTCATGACTATCTGAAAGATATAAAATTTTGATAAAAAATTATCAAAATACCCTTCAGTAGCAAGTTCCTGTGTAATTCAATCCTTTAGTCAAACAACATCCCAGATGAGATGTGGGCATGAAAATATGTCAAATCCAATCACTTATCTTTATGTATCTCGATCTAAAAGTGATGATTCAGTTGATGACATATTAGAAATCTTTTTCTAATTATCACCCTGCTTTGGCCCAAGATTTCCAAAATCATCATCCTATAAGATCACATAGGATGTCACTCTCCTTATTAGGAGTGACTGATCCCTTATTGATCACTCACAATCTCCATGCACACTTCATCATATCCAGAACACCCCATATAGAGAATTATCAGTTGACATGTAAATAAGACTCGATCTGATTATTCTCTTATAGGTCAATTCAGTAAACTCATTCTCTAATGAGCATCCATATCCTTGTATTAAGGTCACCACGCAAGTAGTTGTGAAATCAACCACCCTTATTTCTGAGCATACATAGGGCATAACTAGTCTTACTAGTATTATTGATCTCTGACTCAATGTACCAATGACTAAAAATATTTTAGATTAGGACTATCAAAGATTTAGGTCTCACTGGTGTGATCTCATCATGGTCCTAAAACCATTGTCCAAACATATAGGGTTCATTATAATCTTAAAATTAATAAGATGCAGTATATAATGAATCAAAAATATCAATTTTATTAATAATATTAATATCAATTACATGAGTTTGAAAGATAAATTATAATAGACATCCTATCACATCCCATATGCGATTGACTTGTAGGACATAATTCTTTCAATCTCTCACTTACACTAAAGCCAATCACCCCTATACTTGATACCCATACTATCAAGGTAGTGGTCAAACTGCTGTATTGACAAGGCCTTAGTGAACGGATCCGCTATATTATTTATGGTGTCAACTCGCTCCACGATCACATCATGTCTTTTGACTATCTCTCGAACGAGGTGGAACCGTCTTAGGATGTGCTTGGATTTATAATGAGATCTTGATTCTTTGACTTGAGCAATTGCCCCAGTATTATCATAGTAATGAGGCACTGGTTGTTCAATTTCTGAAACCATGCCCAACTCTGTGATAAATTTTTTCATCCAGACGACCTCCTTAGTAGCCTCATTTGCAGCAATATACTCAGCCTCAGTGATCAAGTTAGCAACAGTTTACTATTTAGAACTTTTTCAACTTATTGTACTACCATACAAGGTGAACACATATCCAGATATCGATTTGCTATCATCCAGATCAGATTGAAAATTAGAATCAGTATAACCTTCCAGTTTTAAATCGGATCCACCATATATTAGAAAACATCTCTAGTTCTTCTCAAGTACTTATGTTTTTCACAGCTTTCCAATAATCCTCCCCGAGATCAGCTTGAAATCTGCTTACAATACCTAAGGTATAAGCTATATCAGGCTTGGTACATAATATAACATACATTATTGATCCTACTGTCGAAGCTTAAGGAATAGAAATCATTCTATTTCTCCCTTCAGGTATCTTAGAAGACATCTTCTTAAAGAGTTGTATGACCTATGGGCAAGTAACCTCTTTTACTTCCCTCCATGTTGAACCTCTTCAACACAAGGTCAATGTACCTAGATTGGAACAAGCCTAGCATCCTTTTCGATCTATTTGTATAGATCTTTATACCAAGTATATAGGTTGCTTCATTCAAGTCTTTCATAAAAAACTTCTGTGATAGCCAAGTCTTGACCGATTGCAACATCGGGATATCATTCCCAATGAGTAGTATGTCATCCACATATAAGACCAAGAAGATAATAGCACTCCCACTACTTCTTGTACACCCAAGGTTAATCCATATTTTTTATGAAGCCAAACGATTTGACTATTTTATCAAAATAGATGTTCCAGTTGAGAATAGTGTCCCAAAGCCAATCGTCAGCCTGTTGACGGTTGTACTCTTTTTGTATATGTACATGAATTATGAATTAATAAAAATTATTTTGGTATTTTTTTTCATCACAAAATATTTCATCTTCTAATGAATTCCTATGTTGTGGTGAAGTCTTTAGGACTATTTAGACTCGACAAAGGAGGATTTGTCGTTTAGTCCTTAAATCTGTTCGCGATCAAATGATACGTTGCTACTAAGGACGACAACATTTATCAAGCATAGGTCGTTGTATGCCATATAGGATGGTTGTCCTCTTAACCAAAGAGTGTGTAGACACGGGTATGGCATACAGGTGAGATGTAAGGGTACATCTGCACTAAACGTGACCGACTCCGGAGCTATTTCTACTGTCAAGATTTGCTCCGATGGAATATGGGTATAAATGTCCTTCCGACCTGAGACCGCCACGGTGACTTGTAAGCAACTCACTGCACTTAGGCACTGGACTACCTGAATTTCTAATTCAGTGACGGAAGGCTGCTGGGTGTAGTCAAGTACTTGACTTGTCGGTGCGTGTGTCAAGATGGGATTGACCACTCCAATTTAGGAGCTGTGTACAGTCGTGTTTCAATTAAGCAAAACCTTGGCCAAGGTAGTCCTAGTGAGGAGTCACAGGACTATTTGAGTTGAGCACGATTCAGATGATCTGATCAGGGTTGACAGTTTAACCCTGAGTCATCCTAAACACAGGGGTCAAAAGGATGAATTATACAGTAACCATATTCATGTAGGTTTTGAGTGTTGTGATTGCGACTATTCGACCTATCCGGACATCGGGTACCATTGCTAGATGGTCGCTTCGATTAGTACAGGAATTGGTTCCTGTGCTACCGGCTTAGGTTCGAACTTGCGAGGTCACACACATTAGAGGTTTCTATCTGATCTGATGGCTGATGAAGAGTCCTTCATGTTTGGAATTCTATGATCGAGAATCAGGATTCTCTGATCATGAATTCCACACATTTTTGGTACCAGGGTCAAGAGTTCCACTGGTTTAGGACTCTTCGATCAGGGTTACATATCGATGAATTCTGATGCCCGATTACCCATCGAATTTGGACTCAATGTTTATGAGAGGTTTAATTAGTGATTTGATCATTAATTAACTCAATTTGATTGAGTAATTATTTTTGGATCAAGTCCAATTGAATTGGATTCAGTTGGGTTTGACCCGATTAGGTTAAGAGTTGACCAAATCGTCGAGATGGTTTGGTCCCTAATATGATCAGGGGTTGAGCTTAATCAATTCCTGATTTGATTAGGATTTTATTGAGCCTAATTAAGCCTAATTTAGTTGGGTTTAAATTAGTCTAATTGGGCCTAACTTATTTGTTCAATTAGGTTGGTTTAAATGATGAAACCACCTTGACCCATTCTTCCTGCGCCACCTCACTTCCACTGCGCCCATTTGAATTCACGAGAAGGAAGTTCTCCTGAATTTTTTCTCATGTAAAGCCCTCCTCATGCCCTACTTTAATGCACCAAATGAGTGGATAAGGATGATTGGTTGGCCATTCAAATTCAAAACAAAGTTTGAATTTGAATGAGCAACCAATCTTAGCACTTTGACCTTATCCTCTTTTAACGCCCCATTTATTACACGAGAAAATATTTCTCATGAAATCACTCACGCATAAATTAAGCCATGCCCTCCTCTTCTCACGCCCTTAGTGGATAGGGATAAATTGGTTTCCATTTGAATTCAAAATTTGTTTTGAATTCAAATGTGCAATTACTCATCTTTATCCTCTCACATGGATAAGACGTTTGTCATTATTTTAAAAGGAGGAGAAGAGTGGGGCGTGTGAAAGAAAAATTTTGGAGAGAAAATCTGGGCATGAGGAATCCTTGTGTGCAAGGTGAAGGTCTATATCATTCCGAGAGAAAAAAAAAAGAAAAGAAAGAAAAAGTGTGCGCAGGGTTTCAGTGAGTTCTTCAGATTTTCAGTCTGGAGTTCGAAAAGTGAGAAGGTGAGCTACGAGTGTCGTGAGCCCACCAAATTTCAGAAAGATCTTCAACATCCTTTCAAGCACATCTGCTGACGATCTGGAGCATCCAAAAAATCGATAAACATCGATCGAAGGAGTTCGATCAACATCGGCTGTCAAAAGGGCTCTACAACGAGCTGGCACTCGTGAGGAGTCGATCAGATCGGGAGCTTCGTGTGGATGATCCGCAGAGGCCAGACACGCTGTGTGGCTGCATCACGATGATCAGACTCTCCCGACGGTGATTAGATTGCGGCGATCTACTATCCGCACAAAGGTATTGTGTTTTGAATATTACAGTAAAGTGTTTACTGTTCAAATTCGAATTTTCAATTTAAATGCATGCATGCTATATATCATATTTAGATCCTAGTGCATGGTAAATTTATGTTAATTAATTAGATTAGTTAATATTTTTCCACTGTAAAATCATAATTTTGAAAAAATTTTAAAATTATCATTTTACCCCTGCACTAAATTCCTCACTATAAATGGTATCAGAGCGAGTTCTTAGATATGATATATATATTTGCATGCGTTGATTAAGTTGTAATCTAAAAGTTTAAAATTTAAAATTTGAAATTTAAAATTTGAAATTTGAATTTTGAAAGTTGTTCGAAATTCAAAATTTAAAAATTTGAAATTCAAAATTTGAAATTTGAATTTTGAAATTGGAAATTCAAAATTCAAAAATTTGAAATTCAAAATTTGAAATTTGAAATTTGGTTGAAATTTCAAATTTGAAATTCAAAATTTAAAATTCAAAATTTGAAATTCAAAATTTTGAAATTTGAAATTTGAAATTTAAATTTTAAAATTGGTATATTTAGATATACTTGATCCAAGTAGCAAGTAATCGAATTGGGTTGGTTGCCATGACTATCTGATCATAAGAGAAAAGTAGAGTTTAAAGGCTCTCTCTTCCCATTCGATGGGATCTCCTATGGTGGTAGGGGTGCCGATGCGATTATATCCCATGCAGTCATGGCAGCGAAAAGAATTAATTGTAAATATTTAATTATGAAATTTATCATGAATGTGTTAGATTAGATCTAAAGGAATATTCATGATTTATTTTGATTGAGTTATTTTCTGTTATGTAATTAGCAATAGGATTGCTATTTATGAAATGTGTTGATATATTTGTGTAATAAGTCAACATATTTGGTGAACAGAAAATAAAACCTTTCAAATTTGAAAATTATTTTCGAAATGCCAAACCCTGATCCATCAGCCCAAATACTTAATTAAAAGAATTAAGTGTTGTCTAGTAGGTTTAGAATTATGAATTAAGACCTAAGATAATTGCATAAACTTGTGGGTCAATGGGTTAGATGGATTAGGTCCATAATTGGGTTAGAGCTAAGATTAGCTTAAAGAAATAGACTAAATTAGAGTAATTGGTCAAATCTAATCAAAAGTTGAATTAGATTAGGTCAAGGATACTCTAGACTCAACTCCAATAGTTGTAGTTGAATGGGTCCATGTCTTTAACTAGACCAAGATGGACTTAATTCATGGCTATGCAGTGGAACCCTACTTACTAAGTTGATCAAATTAAAACTAATGAACCGGTTGGTGTCTAAGGTAAGTTTGGCAGTTTGACCAGTGGTTTTTAAGCGGGAGCTACTCGCAGTGATTCGATCTCTGACGAGTTAATGGCTTATCCCCACCACTGATCTCACTTACCTGGCCAACTTGGTGAATTAGGTTTTGATTAGATCACTTGGTGATTAGGGCTCACCCATGTCATTAGGTAAATCAGTGTGACTGATTTAGGTACTCCTAATGCCGGCTTTAATTAAATTTTTTTCTAATCTGACTTGGTAAAGTCAGTGAGAGGATTGAAATTGGCTGGATATGATATTTTCTTCTCATCTATCCTTTAATAAAATTCTCAAAATTATTAGGTCCCTAAAATGATTAAGTTATAGTGATAACTAAGTCATAGCCTTCCATTAAGTGAGTGATAATCAGTCCATTAGTTTAATAATCATTGGAGGCCCAAAGGCCTGGTGCTTATTGACTAACGGAATTATTATTCATAATATGATAATTTGGTTTGAGTCTTTCTGATGGTGGTCAGGTTGGCCGACCAAAGTTGGGCCTAATCATTTATTGGTCCAATTCACCAAATCAAGTCATGTTAATAGTTGGACCTAACCAGATCTTTTCAGTGGAGGCCAAAACCTACTGATTAGGTTCTGGGACAAAATCAATTACTAGAAGTTGTTTAGAGAAACAACTGGTTATGAACCTACCCATAGATGCACATGGGTTGACCAACCAAAGTTAGGCTCGTGTGTAGTCTGTGTGGATTCTAGTACCCATTAAGGAATTAAAGTAATTCCTCGAATTGGAGGTTGAGGCTACCAGTTCGTAAAAATACTGGGAGAAACTTTAGACTAAAGTCCAAGTCTTTAGTATTAATAATTTATGTACTAATATAGGTCTGGTTTTTCTTTATGCAGCTATAGCCACTATCCTTTCGCTCCGATCATTATTAGATAATGACAAGCTCATGGGACCTAATTTCGATAGCTGGTATTGAAAATTAAAAATCATCCTTGAGCATGAGCATATCTTTTATGTAGTAACAGATCCGATACCTAAGGAGCCAGTCCCGAATGCTAGAGGGGTGGTCTGAGATACTTACCAGAAGTGGCTCAACGACCGCACCACCATTCGGTGCATTATGCTGGCGGCAATAAATGATGAGTTCAGCCGCAGGTTCGAGAACGCCCAACCACAGGAGATGCTTCAAATGTTGAACGACTCCTTTGGCACGCCTGACGATGTTGAAAGGCACAAAACTAGTTGTGCCATTTTCAATGCTCGGATGAGGGATGGAGCCTCAGTCACTGATCATGTATGGTACATGATCGAAATGATTGAGTGCTTAAGTAAACTAGGCTTTCCCTTGCATGAGCAGCTCGGTAAGGATGCGATCCTTAATTCTCTGCCCAAGTCCTACCTTCCCTTCCTTACTCATTTTCGAATGACAAAGCCTGCAGTGAACTACCACGGCTTGTTGGGGTTGCTGCAGAACTTTGAGAAGGACCACCAGCTCCATAAGAAGTCGGTAAATGTTGTGGGAGGGTCTTCTTCTGGTCATCGATCCTTTAAGAAAGGGAAGAAGAACAAGAAGAAGAAGAATAAGAAGGTGCAGCCGCATGCTAGGATGTCTGGACAGGGTCAGACTAAGAAGCGCAAGCCCGACCAGAGCCAGGTGGAGTGCTTCTTTTGCAAGAAGCAGGGGCATTGGAAGAGGAACTGTCCTCTATACATTGCCTCACTGAACCCGAACAGGTCAAAGAAGAAGCAAGGTACTTATATGATAACACCTTGCAACTTTTTCATTTGTGATACTACTGCCTAGGTATTGGATACTGGAAGCCCTTATCATATTTGCAATTCGATGCAGAGTCTGCAGGTCAGTACGAGATTTGATGAAGGCGAGAGATTCCTGAATGTTGGAGATGGAAGCAAAGTTCCAGTTCTAGCATTAGGAATCATGAACCTTGTAATCAATTCTCGAAATATAATTCTGAGTGAATGTCACTATTGTCCAAGCTTTTTATTAAATATTATTTCTGTAGGCCTTTTGGCCATGAACGGTTATCAATTTTTAATAAAAGAAAACATTTGCAATACATTTTGAATGGTGTTACAATGTTTGTTGGACAACTTAATAATGAAATTTACTTTCTATCACAACCTGTTAATGTGGTTCAAACCTTCGGTAAATGTCTTAGAATAGATAATGTGTCAGAAGTCTACCTTTGGCACTGTAGGCCCTATATCAATAAGAACAGGATAAACAGGTTGGCTCAAGAAGAAATTCTTAAAGTAGGTGATTGTGAATCACTTCCAGCCTGTGAGTCTTGTCTTCTTGGTAAAATGACTAAGTCACCTTTTACTGAAAAAGGTGAGCAAGCCAGTGAACTCTTGGCTCTGGTACATTCTGATGTATGTGGACCCATGAGCTCAAGTGCAAGAGGTAGATATTTCTACTTCATAACCTTCACAGACGACCTATCGAGGTATGGGTATGTCTATTTAATGAAGCATAAGTCAGAGCCGTTTGAAATGTTTAAACTATTCCGAAATGAGGTAGAAAAATAAACTGAAAAGTGTATTAAAACTCTTCGATCTGATCGAGGAGGTGAATACCTTTCCAATGATTTTCTGACATATCTTGGGGAGAATGTGATTCTCTCTCAGTGGACACCTCTTGGAACACCACAGCATAATAGTGTGTCTGAAAGGAGGAATCGGACCTTGTTGGACATGGTTCGATCCATGATGGGGTTTGCTGGTCTGCCGATCTTCCTCTGGGGATATGCGCTCGAATCGGCTTGTTACCTTCTAAATAGGGTTCCAAGTAAGCCTGTAACCAAAATGCCATATGAGATATGGATAGGACGTAAGCCAGTACTCTCGCACCTTAGGGTTTGGGGGTGTCTGGCTTATGTTAAACATTTAATTACGGACAAGCTTGGACCTAGGTCTGACAAGTGTAATTTTATAGGGTACCCAAAAGAGACCAAAGGGTATTATTTCTACTAGCTGATGAGCAAAAGGTATTTGTCAGTCTTAAGGCAATCTTTTTAGAAAAGGAGTTTCTTGGTGAAGGGACTGTTGCCTCTAAGGTCGAACTTGACGAAGTTCAACAGGTGAAAAAACTAACACAAGTTGCTGAACTGGATTTGATTAGATTAGATCCGGAGCCCATTGTTCAAGCACCCTTAAGGCGATCTGGTAGAGTCTCAGGTCAACCGGACAGATACTATAGTTTTTTGGTCTGGGACGACGATTCTATCGAACTTGATGAAAACGATGAGGATCCGATCACCTATATGGATGCAATGCAGAGATCCGACTCTGAGAAATGGCTAGAGGCCATGAAATCTAAAATGGAGTCCATGAAGGTTAATGATGTGTGGACATTGGTTGACCCACCTGAAGAAGTAAAACCCATAGGGTGTAAGTGGGTCTTCAAGAGGAAGAAGAGCACAGACGGAAAGGTGAAAACCTATAAAACCCGTCTGGTTACCAAGGGATATCGTCAACGTTATGGTATAGACTATGACGAGACATTTTCTCCTGTGGCAATGCTCAAATCCATTCGGATTATGCTTACGATAGCTGCCCATCTAGACTATGAAATCTGACAGATGGATGTGAAGACAGCTTTCCTAAATGGAGAGCTGGACGAAGAGGTGTATATAATACAACCTGAAGAATTCACATCCACAGATGAGTCTAAGGTGTGCAAGCTACAGAGGTCCATTTATAGACTTAAGCAGGTATCCCGAAGTTGGAACATACATTTTGATAGGACGATCAAGATGTATGGCTTCGTTAAGAATGGAGAAGAGCCTTGCATTTATAAGTGGGCTAATGGTCCAGTAGTAGTATTTCTTGTATTGTATGTGGATGACATTCTCTTAATCGGGAATGATGTCCCTGCATTACAGGGAATAAAGATTTGGCTGTTGTCATAATTCTCCATGAAGGATCTGGGAGAAGCTTCCTACATCATAGGGATGAGGATCTATAGAGATAGATCTAAAAGGCTGCTTGGCTTATCCCAGTCCACGTACATTGATACTATGCTGAAAAGGTTCAGCATGGAGAATTCCAAGAAAGGCTATCTACCGATAGGCCATGGAATTTCTCTCTCGAAGAGGGATTGTCCGACAACACCTTAAGAGAGAGAACGTATGGGTAGAATTCCATATGCTTCGGTAGTGGGATCTATCATATACGCCATTACATGTACACGTCCAGATATGGCATACTCACTAGGGGTAGTGAGTAGATACCAATCTGATCCAGGAGAGAATCACTGAAAGGTTGTTAAAACCATCCTAAAGTATTTAAGAAATACTAAGGACCAGTAGCTTGTTTATGGTGAATCGGACTTGAGACTTATAGGGTTTACAGACTCTAGTTTCCAATCTGATCACGATGATAGCAAAAGTGTGTCGGGATTTATTTTTATCCTTTATGGTGGGGCTATCTGCTGGAAGAGTTCCAAGCAGCATACAGTGACTGATTCAATTTGCGAGGCGGAGTATGTCGCTGCATCAAATGCTGCCAAAGAAGCAGTATGGCTAAGGAAGTTTATCACCAAGCTCGAAGTAGCACCCTCCTTTGTTGGTCCAGTTCTGCTCTACTGTGACAGCTCTGGAGCCATTGCTCAGGTGAGGATACCGAAGGCATTCCAGTGGACGAATCATATTCTGCGTCGCTACCATCTCATCCGAAAAATTATGGATCGAGGTGACGTCGACCTTCAGAAGATCGATGGGAAGGAGAACCTGGTAGACCCATTCACTAAAGCCATTGCGGTGAAGGAGTTCGACAACTACAAGTCGAAGATGGGTATTAGATACTGCATCGATTGGCTTTAGGCCAAGTGGGAGATTGTTAAGAATAGTGCCCCAAAGCCAATCGTCAGCCTATTGACTGTTGTGCTCCTTTTGTATATGTACATGAATTATGAATTAATAAAATTATTTTGGTATTTTTTTTCATCACAAAATGTTTCATCTTCTAATGAACTCCTATGTTGTGGTGAAGTCCTTAGGACTATTTAGACTCGACCAAGGAGGATTTGTCATTTAGTCCTTAAATCTGTTCGCGACCAAATGATACATTGCTACCAAGGATGACAACGTTTATCAAGCATAGGTCGTTATATGCTATATAAGATTGTTGTCCTCTTAACCAAAGAGTGTGTAGACACTGATATGGCACATAGGTGAGATATAAGGGTACATCGGCACTGAACGTGATCGACTCCGGAGCTATTTCTACTGTCAAGATTTGCTCTGATGTACTATTAGTATAAATGTCCTTCCGATCTGAGACCGCCATGGTGACTTGCAAGCAATTCACTGCACTTAGGCACTGGACTACCTGAATTTCTAATTCAGTGACGGAAGGCTACTGGGTGTAGTCAAGTACTTGACTTGTCGGTGCGTGTGTCAAGATGAGATTGACCACTCCAATTTAGGAGCTGTGTACAGTCATGTTTCAATTTAGCAAAACCTTGGCCAAGGTAGTCCTAGTGAGGAGTCACAGGACTGTTTGAGTTGAGCACGATGCGGATGATCTAATCAGGGTTGACAGTTTAACCCTGAGTCATCCTAAACACAGGAGTCAAAAGGATGAATTATACAATAACCATATTCACGTAGGTTCTGAGTGTTGCGATTGCGACTATTCGACCTATCCGGACATCAGGTACCATTGCTAGATGGTCACTTCGATTAGTACAGGAATTGGTTCCTGTGCTACCGGCTTAGGTTCAAACCTGTGGGGTCACACACATTAGAGATTTCTATCTGATCTGATAGCTGGTGAAGAGTCCTTCATGTCTGAGATTCTGTGATCGAGAATCAAGATTCTCTGATCACGAATTCCACACATTTTGGGTATCGGGGTCAAGAGTCCCACTGGTTTAGGACTCTTCGATTAGGGTTACATATCGATGAATTCTGATGCCCGATTACCCATCGAATTTAGACTCAATATTTATGAGTGGTTTAATTAGTGATTTGATCGCTAATGAACTCAATTTGATTGAGTAATTATTTTTGGATCAAGTCCAATTGAATTGGATTCAGTTAGGTTTGACCCGATTAGGTTAAGAGTTGACCAAATCGTCGAGATGGTTTAGTCCTTGATATGATCAGGGGTTGGGCTTAATCAATTCCTGATTTGATTAGGATTTTATTGAGCCTAATTAAGCCTAATTTAGTTGGGTTTAATTAGTCTAATTGGGCCTAACTTATTTGATTCAATTAGGTTGGTTTAAATGATGAAACCACCTTGACCCATTCTCCCTGCGCCACCTCACTTCCACTGCGCCCATTTGAATTCACAAGAAGGACGTTCTCATGAATTTTTTCTCATGCAAAGCCCTCCTCACGCCCTACTTTAATGCACCAAATGAGTGGATAAGGATGATTGGTTGGCCATTCAAATTCAAAATAAAATTTGAATTTGAATGAGCAACCAATCTTAGCGCCTTGACCTTATCCTCTTTTAACGCCCCATTTATTACATGAGAAAATGTTTCTCATGAAATCACTCATGCACAAATTAAGCCACGCCCTTCTCTTCTCACACCCTTAGTGGATAGGGATAAATTGGTTTCCATTTGAATTCAAAATTTGATTTGAATTCAAATGTGCAATTACTCATCTTTATCCTCTCACATGGATAAGATGTTTGTCATTGTTTTAAAAGGAGGAGAAGAGTGGGGCATGTGAAAAAAAAATTTTAGAGAGAAAATCTGGGCACGAGGAATCTTTGTGTGCAAGGTGAAGGTCTATATCCTTCCAAGAAAAAAAGAAAGAAAAAGTGTGCGCAGGGTTTCAGTGAGTTCTTCAGGTTTTCAGCCTGGAGTTCGGGAAGTTAGAAAGTGAGCTACGAGTGTCGTGAGCCCACCAAATTTCAAAGAGATCTTCAACATCCTCTCAAGCATGTCTCCTGATGATCCAGAGTATCCAAAGAATCAACAGACATCGATCAAAGGAGTTCGATCAGCATCGACCGTCGAAAGGGCTCTACAACGAGCTAGCACTCGTGAGGAGTCGATCAGACCGGAAGCTTCGTGTGGACGATCCACAGAGGCCAGACATGCTTTGTGACTGCATCGCGACAATCAGACTCTCCCGACAGTGATCAAATTACGGTGATCTACTACCCGCACAAAGGTATTGTGTTCTGAACACATTACAGTAAAGTATTTACTGTTCAAATTCGAATTTCAAATTTAAATGCATGCTATATATCATATTTAGATCCTAGTGTAGGATAAATTCATGTTAATTAATTAGATTAATTAATATTTTTTCACTGTAAAATCATAATTTTGAAAAAATTTTAAAATTATTATTTTACCCCTGCACTGAATTCCTCGCAATAGTTCCAACTCCTCGATGCTTGCTTTAATCCATATATGGATCAATTCAGCTTACATACCTGATTTGTTCTTCCACTTGAGATAAATTTCTTTGGCTGAGTCATATACACTTCTTTCTCAAGGTTTTCATTGAGGAAGATAGTCTTGACATCCATCTATCAGATCTCATAGTCATGGTATACTGCAATCGCAAGCATTATCTGAATTGACTTGAGCATGACTACCGGCTAAAAAATTTTTTCATAATCAACACTTTATTTTTGTCTGAAATCTTTTGCCACAAGCCTGACCTTATAGGTCTCTACTTGGCCACCTACTGCAATCTTCTTTTTGAAGATCCATTTGCAGCCTATTGGGGTCACGCCCTCAGGCGCATCAACCAATGTCCAAACTTGGTTGGCATACATGGAGTCCATTTCGGATTTCATGGCATTGAGCTACTTGTCAGAGTCACTACTCATTGTGACAGCTTTCGAATAGGTCGTGGGCTCATCATTCTCAATGATGTGGATTATGTTGTCATTCTCAATGACAAACCCATACATGAGTGGTACACTATGCACTTTACTCAACCTTTGGAGAGAAGGTATGTGTAGTGGCTGTGCCTCAATAATGGGCACATCTGGTTGAGAACCATCTGGTGAATCCTGAATGGATTGTAGGTTTTAAACTTTCTCAAGTTCAACAGACCTCCCACTACCTTCTTCTTGGATAAACTCTTTCTCCAAGAAAATTATATGACTACCAACAAACACCCTTTGTTGAGTAGGGTTACAGAAGTAGTATCCTATACTCTCTTTGGGATAACCTACAAACTTGTTATTTTCTGATCTAGTATCCAGCTTATATCCATCAATATTTTTCACATAAGCTGGGTAGCCCCAAATCTTAAGATACTTAAGATCAGAATTTTTTCTTTCCATATTTCATATAGACTGCTAGAAATAGATTTTGAAGGTACTTTATTTATACACTGCAGCCTCGAGGGCGTATCTCCAAAAAGATAATGGAAGATCCATGAAACATATCATGGACCGCACCATATCTAATAAGGTGCGATTCTTCCTTTCCATAATTTTATTTAAATAATTGTGGAGTATAAGGAGGTGTCTATTGAGAGAGTATACCATTTTATTTCAAATAATCGAGAAACTCACTAGACAAGTATTCTCCTCCTCGATCTGATCGAAGAGCTTTAATACTTTTACCAATTTATTTCTCGACCATTCTTTGATACTCTTTAAATTTGTTAAAGGCTTCAGATTTATATTTCATTAAATACATATATCCAAACCTAGATATATCGGCAGTAAATATGATGAAGTAAGAGTATCCACCTCTGGCTTGAATCGATATTGGATCACACACATCAGTATGTACAAGGTTCAAAATGTCACTCACCCGATCTCCATATCCAGTAAATGGAGTCTTGGTCATTTTTTTTATGAGGCAAGATTTACAAGTTCCATATGATTTATAATCATAAGGATCAAAAAAAATTATCTTTGTATAACTTGTTGATCCTTGACTCATATATATGGCCAAGTCGACAGTGCCAGAGATATGTGATATTCACATTTTCTCTCTTTCTTTTCTTCATATCATCAATATGAAGCACATTATCTTAAGTGAAAGAAATATAAGACCATTATCAATAAAAGCACTTTCATAATATTTATTAAAAAAATATATAGAATAACCATTATTCTTTGTAATTATTTTAAAACTTTATTCCAATAACAATGATACAGAAATAATATTTAAACAAAATTTAGAATGTAATAATAAGTCTTTAGTTTCAAAACTTTTTTCGAAGGCAACTTCAAAACCTTGGTTCCTACAACTTCAGCTTGAATGGACTCTCCACTTACATCGAACAGCTCGAAGTCACCTTTATTCAAATTTCTTATTCCCTATAGATCCTGCAACGATTTGCAAAAGTATGAATCACAGGCGGTATCCAATACCCAAGAATCTGACATTGAAGTACTTAATGATAAATTAGTTTGTATCATATACAAACTTTTAGCAATGTTTGCTGATTTCACAGTTGCAAGGTACTCCTTGTAATTTTTCTTCCAGTGGCCCTCCTTGCCATAGTGATAACAAGGACCTTTGGTGGAGACCTTCTTCTGTTGGGAATAGTATTCCAAAGCCAATCGTCAGTCTGTTAATGGTTGTGCTCATTTTTGTATATGTACATGAATTATGAATTAAAAAAAAATTATTTTGATATTTTTCATCACAAAATGTTTCATCTTCTAATGAACTCCTATGTTGTGGTGAAGTCCTTAGGACTATTTAGACTCGACAAAGGAGGATTTGTCGTTTAGTCCTTAAATCTGTTCGCGACCAAATGATACGTTGTTACCAAAGATGATAACGTTTATCAAGCATAGGTCGTTGTGTGCCATATAGGTTGATTGTCCTCTTAACCAATGAGTGTGGAGACACTGGTATGGCATACAGGTGAGATGTAAGGGTACATCTGGACTGAGCGTGACTGACTCGGGAGCTATTTCTGCTGTCAAGATTTGCTCCGATGGAATATGGGTATAAATATCCCTCCGACCTGAGACCGCCACGGTGACTTGCAAGCAACTCACTGCACTTAGGCACTGGACTACCTGAATTTCTAATTCAGTGATGGAAGGCTGCTGGGTGTAGTCAAGTACTTGACTTGTCGGTGCGTGTGTCAAGATGGGATTGACCACTCCAGTTTAGGAGCTGTGTACAGTCATATTTCAATTTAGCAAAACCTTGGCCAGGGTAGTCTTTGTGAGGAGTCACAGGACTGTTTGAGTTGAGCATGATTCGGATGATCTAATCAGGGTTGACAGTTTAACCCTGAGTCATCCTAAACACAGAGGTCAAAAGGATGAATTATACAGTAACCATATTCACGTAGGTTCTAAGTGTTGCGACTGCGACCATTCGACCTATCCGATCGTCGGGTACTATTGCTAGATGGTCACTTCGATTAGTACAAGAATTGGTTCCTGTGCTACCGGCTTAGGTTCGAACCTGCAGTGTCACACACATTAGAGGTTTCTATCTGATCTGATGGCTGATGAAGAGTCTTAATGCTCGTGGACTATGAGTCTTACGTGTCTGGGACTCTGTGATCGATAATCAGGATTCTCTGATCACGAGTCCCACACATTTTGGGTACCAGGGTCAAGAGTCCCACTGGATTGGGACTCTTCGATCAGGGTTACATATCGATGAATTCTGATACCCGATTACCCATCAGATTTGGACTCAATATTTATGAGAGGTTTAATTAGTGATTTGATTGCTAATTAACTCAATTTGATTGAATAATTAATTTTAGATCAAGTCTAATTGAATTGGATTCAGTTGGGTTTGACCCGATTAGGTTAAGAGTTGACCTAATCGTCGAGATGGTTTGGTCCCTGATATGATCAGGGGTTGGGCTTAATCAATTTCTGATTTGATTAAGATTTTATTGAGCCTAATTAAGCCTAATTAAGTTGGATTTAAATTAGTCTAATTGGGCCTAACTTATTTGGTTCAATTAGGTTGGTTTAAATAATGAAACCACCTTGACCCATTCTCCCTACGCCACCTCACTTCCACTGTGCCCATTTGAATTCACGAGAAAAAAGTTCTCATGAATTTTTTCTCATGCAAAGCCCTCCTCACCCTCTACTTTAATGCACTATATGAGTGGATAAGGATAATTGGTTGGCCATTCAAATTCAAAACAAAGTTTGAATTTGAATGAGCAACCAATCTTAGTGCCTTGACCTTATCCTCTTTTAACGCCCCATTTATTACATGAGAAAATATTTCTCATGAAATCACTCATGCACAAATTAAAGCATGCCCTCCTCTTCTCACACCCTTAGTGGATAGGGATAAATTGATTTTTATTTGAATTCAAAATTTGATTTGAATTCAAATGTACAATTACTCATCTTTATCCTCTCACGTGGATAAGACGTTTGACATTGTTTTAAAAGGAGGAGAAGAGTGGGGCGTGTGCAAGAAAAATTTTAGAGAGAAAATCTGGGCATGAGGAATCCTTGTGTGCAAGGTGAAGGTCAATATCCTTTCGAGAGAAAAAGAAAGAAAAGAAAGAAAAAGTGTGCGCAGGGTTTCAGTGAGTTCTTCAGGGTTTCAGCCTGGAGTTCGAAAAGTGAGAAGGTGAGCTACGAGTGTCGTGAGCCCTCCAAATTTTTGGAAGATCTTCAACATTTTCTCAAGCACGTCTGCTGATGATTTGGAGTATCCGAAGAATCGACAGACATCGATCGAAGGAGTTCGATCAGCATCGGCCAACGAAAGGGCTCTACAACGAGCTAGCACTCGTGAGGAGTCGATCAGACTGAGAGCTTCGTGTGGACGATCCACAGAGACCAGACATGCTGTGTCACTGCATCGCGATGATCAGACTCTCCCGACGATGATTAGATTGCGGCGATCTACTACCCGTATAAAGGTATTGTGTTCTGAACACATTACAGTAAAGTGTTTACTGTTCAAATTCGAATTTCAAATTTAAATGCATGCATGCTATATATCATATTTAGATTTTAGTGTAGGGTAAATTCTTATTAATTAATTAGATTAATTAATAATTTTTACTGTAGAATAGTAATTTTGAAAAAGTTTTAAAATTATCATTTTACCCCTGCACTGATTATCCCCACAAATGGTATCAGAGCGGGTTCTTAGATATGATATATATATTTATTTGCATGCGTAGATTAAGTTGTAATCTAAAAGTTTAAATTTAAAATTTGAAAGTTAAAATTTGAAATTTAAATTTTGAAAGTTGTTCGAAATTCAAAATTTAAAAATTTGAAATTCAAAATTTAAAATTTGAATTTTGAAATTTGAAATTCAAAATTCAAAATTCAAAAATTTGAAATTCAAAAATTTAAAATTTGAAATTTGGTTGAAATTTCAAATTTGAAATTCAAAATTTAAAATTCAAAATTTGAAATATAAAATTTGAAATTTGAAATTTGAAATTTGTTTGAAATTTGAAATTCAAAATTTAAAATTTGAAATTTAAATTTTGAAATTGGTATATTTAGATATACTTGATCCAAGTAGCAAGTAATCAAATTGGGTTGGTTGCCATGGCCGTCCGGTCATAGGAGAAAAGTAAGGTTTAAAGGCCCTCTCTTCCCATTCGATGGGGTCTCCTATGGTGGTAGGGGTGCCGATATAATTATATCCAATGCAGATGAAGTAGCGAAAGGAATATTCATGATTTATTTTGATTAAGTTATTTTCTGTTATGTAATTAACAATAGGATTGCTATTTATGAAATATGCTGATCTATTTGTGAAATGAGTCAACATATTTGGTGAACAGAAAATAAAACCTTTCAAATTTGAAAATTATTTTCGAAATGCCAAACCCTGACCTATCAGCCCAAATACTTAATTAAAAGAATTAAGTGTTGTCTAGTAGGTCTAGAATTGTAAATTAAGACCTAAGATAATTGCATAAACTTGTGGGTCAATGGGTTAGATGGATTAGGTCCATAATTGGGTTAGACCTAAGGTTAGCTTAAAGACATAGACTAAATTAGAGTAATTGGTCAAATCTAATCAAAAGTTGAATTAGATTAGGTCAAGGATACTCTAGACTCAACTCTAATAATTGTAGTTGAATGGGTCCATGTCTTTAACTAGACCAAGATGGACTTAATTCATGGCTACGTGGTGGAACCCTATTTACTAAGTTGATCAAATTAAAACTAATGAACCGGTTGGTGTCTAAGGTAGGTTTGGCAGTTTGACCAGTGGTTTTTAAGCGGGAGCTACTCGTAGTGATTCGATCTCTGACGAGTTAATGGCTTATCCCCACCACTGATCTCACTTACCTGGCCAACCTGGTGAATTAGGTTTTGATTAGATCACTTGGTAATTAAGGCTTACCCATGTCATTAGGTAAATCAGTTTGACTGATTTAGGTGCTCCTAATGCCAGCTTTAAGTAAATCTTTTTTAATCTGACTTGGTGAAGTCAGTGGGAGGATTGAAATTGGCTGGATATTTTCTTCTCATCTATTCTTTAATAAAATTTTCAAAAAAAAAAATTATTAGGTCCTAAGTCATAGCCTCCCATTAAGTGAGTGATAATGAGTCCATTAGTTTAATAATCATTGGAGGCCCAAAGGCCTGGTGCTTATTGACTAATGGAATTATCATTCATAGTATGATAATTTGGTTTGAGTCTTTTTGATGGTGGTTAGGTTGGCCGACCAAAGTCGGGCTTGATCATTTATTGGTCCGATTCACCAAATCAAATCATGTTAATGGTTGGACCTAACCAGATTTTCTCAGAGGAGCCCAAAGCCTACTGATTAGGTTCTGGGATAAAATTAATTACTAAAAGTTGTTTAGAGAAACAACTGGTTATGAACCTACCCATAGATACACATGGGTTGACCAACCAAAGTTAGACTCGTGTGTAGTCTGTGTGGATTTTAGTACCCACTAAGGAATTAAAGTAATTCCTCAAATTGGAGGTTGAGGCTACCAAATCATAAAAATACTGGGAGCAACTTTAGACTAAAGTCCAAGTCTTTAGTGTTAATAATTTATGTACTAATATAGGTCTGGTTTTCCTTTATGCAGCTATGGCCACTATCCTTTCGCTCCGGTCGTTATTAGATAATGACAAGCTCATGGGACCTAATTTCGATAGCTGGTATCAAAAATTAAAGATCATCCTTGAGCATGAGCAGATCCTTTATGTAGTAACGGATCTAGCACCTGAGGAACCAGCCCCGAACGCTAGAGGGATGGTCCGAGATACTTACCAGAAGTGGCTCAATGACCGCACCACCGTTCGGTGCATTATGCTAGCGGCAATGAATGATGAGTTCAGCCGCAGGTTCGAGAACACCCAACCACAGGAGGTGCTTCAAATGTTGAACGACTCCTTTGGCATGCCTGACGATGTTGAAAGGCACAAAACTAGTTGTGCCATTTTCAATGTTCGGATGAGGGATGGAGCCTCAGTCATTGATCATGTACTGTACATGATCGAAATGATTGAGCACCTAAGTAAACTGGGCTTTCCCCTACACGAGTAGCTCGGTAAGGATGCGATCCTTAATTCTCTATCCAAGTCCTACCTTCCCTTCCTTACTCATTTTCGAATGACAAAGCCTGCAGTGAACTACCACGGCTTGTTGGGGTTGCTGCAGAACTTTGAGAAGGACCACTAGCTCCATAAGAAGTTGGTAAATATTATGGGAGGGTCTTCTTCTCGTCGTCGACCCTTTAAGAAAGGAAAGAAGAATAAGAAGAAGAAGAATAAGAAGGTGCAGCCACATGCTGGGATGTCTACATAGGGTCAGACCAAGAAGCGCAAGCTCGACCAGAGCCAGGCGGAGTGCTTCTTTTGCAAGAAGCAGGGGCACTGGAAGAGGAACTGCCCTCTATACATTGCCTCAATGGATCCGAACAGGCCGAAAAAGAAGCAAGGTACTTATATGATAACACCTTGCAACTTTTCCTTTTGTGATACTACTGCCTGGGTATTTGATACCGGAAGTCCTTATCATATTTGCAATTCGATGCAGGGTCTGCAGGTCAGTAGGAGATTTGATGAAGGTGAGAAATTTCTGAACGTTGGAGATGGAAGCAAAGTTCCAGTTCTAGCATTAGGAATCATGAACCTTATAATCAATTCTCGAAATATAATTCTGAGTGAACGTAACTATTGTCCAAGCTTTTTATTAAATATTATTTCTGTAGGCCTTTTGGCCATGAATGATTATCAATTTTTAATAAAAAAAAAATGTTTGCAATATCATTTTGAATGGTGTTACAATGTTTGTTGAACAACTTAATAATGGAATTTACTTTCTATCACAACCTGTTAATGTAGTTCAAACCTCTGATAAATGCCCTAGAATAGATAATGTGTCAGAAGTCTACCTTTGGCACTGTAGGCTAGGTCATATCAATAAAAATAGGATAAACAGGTTGGCTCAAGAAGGAATTCTTGAAGTAGGTGATTATGAATCACTTCCAACCTGTGAGTCCTGTCTTCTTGGTAAAATGATCAAGTCACCTTTTACTGGAAAAGGTGAGCGAGCCAGTGAACTCTTGGCTCTAGTACATTTTGATGTATGTGGACCCATGAGCTCAAGTGCAAGAGGTGGATATTTCTACTTTATGACCTTCACAGATGACCTATCGAGGTATGGTTATGTCTATTTAATGAAGCATAAGTCGGAATCGTTTGAAATGTTCAAACTATTTCGAAATGAGGTAGAAAAACAAACTGAAAAGTGTATTAAAACTCTTCGATCTGATCGAGGAGGTGAATACTTTTCCAATAATTTTCTGACATATCTTGGGGAGGATGGGATTCTCTCTCAGTGGACACCTCTTGGAACACCACAACATAATGGTGTGTCTGAAAGGAGGAATCAGATCTTGTTGGACATGGTTCGATCCATGATGGGGTTTGCTGGTCTACCGATCTCCCTTTGGAGATATGCGCTCGAATTGGCTTGTTACCTTCTAAATAGGGTTCCGAGTAAGTCTGTAACCAAAACACCATATGAGATATGGATAGGACGTAAGCCAGTACTGTCGCACCTTAGGGTTTGGGGGTGTCTGGCTTATTTTAAACGTTTAATTACGGACAAGCTTGGACCTAGGTCTGACAAGTGTAATTTTATAGGATACCCAAAAGAGACCAAAGGGTATTACTTCTACCTAGCTGATGAGCAAAAAGTGTTTGTCCGACAACTCCTGAAGAGAGAGAGCGTATGAGTAGAGTCCCATATGCTTCAGCCTGGGATCTATCATGTACGTCATGACATGTACAAGACCAGATGTGGCATACTCACTAGGAGTAGTGAGTAGATAACAATCTGATCTTGGAGAAAATCACTGGAAAGTGGTTAAAGCCATTTTTAAGTATTTGAGAAATACTAAGGACCAATGGTTGGTTTATGGTGAGTCAGATCTGAAACTTGTGGGGTTCACAGACTCTAGCTTCCAATCTAACCATGATGACAGCAGGAGTGTGTCGGGTTATATCTTTACTCTGAATGGTGGAGCTATCTACTGAAAGAATTCCAAGCAGCATACTGTGGCGGACTCTGTTTGTGAAGCGGAGTACATTGCAGCATCGGATGCTGCAAAGGAAGCTGTGTGGCTGAGGAAATCCATCATTGAGCTCGGAGTAGCACCCTCCCTCGATGGTCCAGTCCTGCTCTACTGCGACAGCACTGGTGCCATAGCTCAGGCGAAGGAACCCAAAGCACATCAGCGGATGAAGCACATCTTGCACCGCTTCCACCTGGTCCGGGAGATCATGGATCGAGGTGACGTCGACCTTCAGAAGATCGACGAAAAAAAGAACCTGGCCGACCCCTTCACTAAAGCCCTGGCGATAAAGGAGTTCGACAACCACAAGTCGAAGATGGGTATTAGATACTGTACCGAGTGGCTTTAGGACAAGTGGAAATTATTGGGAAATATGTCCCAAAAGCCAATCGTCAAGCTGTTGACGGTTGAGCAATCAAGTATTGTAATTGATTTGTTAATAAATAAAATATATTTGGCATCTTCGTCATAAGCTTTCATCTTCTAATGAACTCCATTGTTATGATGAAGTCCTTAGGACTATTTAAGTTCGATAAAGAGAGGATTTATCGATTAGTCCTTAAAACTATTCACGATCAAATGATAGACTGTTAATAAGGACGACAGCTTCTATCGAGCATAGGTCGTTGTAGGCCATATGGGTTGGTTGTCCTCTTAACCAAGGAGTGTGGAGACACTGGTATGGCATACAGGTGAGATGTAAGTGTACATCATCATTGAACGTGACCAACTCCAGAGTATTCTGCTGTCGAGAATGTCTCTGATGGGATATAGGTATAAGTGTCTCTTAGACTTGAGATCGCCTCAGTGACTTGTAAGCAACTCACTGTGCTTTGGTACTGGACTAACTAAATTTCTAATTCAGAGACGGAAGGCTTCTGGGCACAGTCAAGTACTTGCAAAGTCAGAGTGTGATCGAGATGGGATTGACCACTCCAAGAGTTAGAGAAGAATGAGTCGCTGTATTTCAATTTAGCAAAACCTTGGCCAGGGTAATCCATCAGATGGATTTGATATTTTGAAATACAATGTGGACAACCTTATCAGAGTTGACAGTTAAACTCTGGGGTGTCCTATTATCATTTTGGTCAAGGGGATGGATTATATGAAAACTATATCCGTATGGGTTCTAAGGATGTTGTTCTACACATTCGACCTATCCGATCATCGGGTACCATTGCTAGATGGTCACTTCGATTGGTACATAAATTTGTTTCTGTGCTATCGGCTTAGGTTCGGACCTATGAGGTCATACACATTAGAGTTCATGATCCGATCGGATGGTTGATCAACGATTAAGAATCGTTCTAGGGTTAAATGATCAATACGATTGACATTTAACCCAGTGCAAGTATTGCAGGAGGATCGATTAGCAATTCGATTGCTAATTGGCTTAATTTGATTAAGCCAATAGGCTGAGATTAAGTCTAATTAAATATAATTTAATTAGATTTAGTTTGGGCTTGATTGGATCAAGTCCAATTGGTTTATTGGATAAGCCAAGTGCAAGGAAAAACTAGTCCTAGTTCAACTAGGACTTGGGTCAATCTAATTTTTAATTTGATTAGAAAATTAAATCAGATTTAAATCTAATTTAATCTGATTAAATTAGGTTTTTAATTGGGTTAAGACCTATTTTAATTAGGTTGATCTAATTTTGGTTTGATTTGGTTTGAGAAACCAAATTAAAACAAGTCATAAGATAGAATCCTGGTAAGACTAGGATTCCACCTTGCGCCACATAAGCCTTTCCCACGCCCTTTCTCTTATTCAACGCCAATCTCTACTTATTTTGTGTGACAAAAGCCCTCTCCCAGGTCTCTCCCACGTTCACAAAAGGTTTTCTCTCTTCTTTCTTACATGGAAGGTGGTTTGGATCAAATCAAAAAGGAATAAATTTGGATTTCGAATTCTATGAGATAGAGTTTTAGAAATCCAAAACTCTTTCAATTTTGCACTGAATTTATCCAAATTTTTTTTGGAATTTTTATGACTTTTAGGGTACATATTGTACATCCTTTTTTGGTGATCCATGCATGAAAATATGGAGGAGGTGCTCAAGAGTTGGGCGCCCCTTAACTTGCCATGTTTGGATAAGCCTTGACTAGGTATTTGACCTAGACAAGGACTCTATCATATCTCTCTATATAAGATGAGTTTCTTCATGAAATTTTTGAAAAAGATAAAGATTTGAGAGACCTTTGTGCCATCCAAAAATCAGAGAGAAAGACCTTTGGGTCATGGAGATATAAAAGATGCAAGTTAGGGTGTCTAGAGAGAAAAACATGAAGAAGAAGAGGGTCTTCTTCTAGGGTTTTTTGTTTTCATATCTTTCCTCCCTCCATCTTGAGTTTTCTGAGAGCATCTCAGATCTGAAACTCTTCCTTTTACTTTCCATCTTTGGAAGAGTCCAAATCAAGAAGAAGGAGGCACCTGATCAACCATCAAAGAAGGATCAGCGCAGTACTAGCATACTGTGCTAATTTCCTGAAGCAGGACTTCTGATCGAGATTTGTGGGCTCGTGTGGACGACTCTTAGAGGTCGGACGTATGTGCAGCTTGCAACATCATCCTTAAGCCCGGATCAGTGAGGTTAGAGCGTCTAACTTGCAAGGTAATAGATCTGATCTATTGTTTAATACATACATTAGATGTAGTAAAGAAACATGTTGATATGATCAACATGTAGTTCATGCTATATTTATATATTTTAATTTCTGATTTAATGCTATGTAATAATCATGTAATAGAATCTTAGATCTAGGGATTCTCTAGTTTTAGAAAATAAATTTTGATTTATTTTAGTCTTCCGCTGTATGATCTTGAAAAAGTTTCAAGATCTAACCCTGAAACCCTAGATCTGGTTCCAACAATTGGTATCAGAGCCTAGGTTCTTTATTACATGATTATTTATACATGCTTAGATTATTTATTAGATTAGATCTAATTTATAATCTGATTATTAAATCTGAAATTAAAATTTTAGATCAATCACAAACTGCAAGGTTATCCTGCTGTAAGGTTTACCCCTTACAGTGCAAAGGTTGTCCTAGTTTGTGTAGATCTATCTTTAATCATAAATTTGTTAGATATGATCTAGATTAAATTTATAATTTATTAGATTTAAAAGATATCTAAAATAAAATCTCTTTGTTAATAATTTTTGTGCAAAGAAATTGTTTAAAGTTGAAACTGTTTCAATTACATGAACCTGTTTAGATTAGATCTAAAGTAGTTTCATGTTTAATTCACTTGTATCTTGATTATGAATCAAACATGTAATATGGTTGGTAGAATCATATTATAAAATTATTTTACAAATATGAAAATTATTTTTTGAAAAGCCGAACCCAACTCTCAGCCCAAAACTTAATTAAGAATTAAGAAGTTGTTTGATTAGGTTCTAGGATTGTGAATTGAAGAACCTAAGACACAAATCATAACACATTGGGTTAATGGGTTAGTGGAGATTAGGTCTATTAATTGGGTTAGACCTATGGTTAGATTAAAGATGGACTTAATTAGAGAATTGACTAAATCTAATCAATTGTTGTCTTAGATTAGGTCAAGGATTCTCTAGATCAATTACAATAGTTGTAGTTGGTCAAGTCCATGTCTTTAACGAGAACCAAATGGACTTGATTCTTGGCTAAGCGGTCTAGCACGAACTGTTAGGTTGATCTAATCGAAACTAATTAAACCAGTTGGTGTCTAAGGTAAACCAGACCGGTGGTTTTTAATTGGGAGCCTGCTTACCTGGCTATTTCTGATGGTGTCTAAGGCAAGCTTTGGCAGACCCTCCCACTGATCGAACTTACCTGGCCTCTTGGTGAAATTATGTTTTGATCAGATCACTTGACTATTCGAGCTGACCCATGTCAGCTAGGTAAATCAGTGTGACTGATTTAGGTGCTCCTAGACCAGCCATTTTAATGGTCTCCCTTAAGCTGACTTGGTGAAGCCAGTGGGAGGATCATGATAAGCTGGTTCATCTGACCTCATCCTCTATATTATTTAAATCCTCTAAAATTATTAGGTCCTTAAAATGACAAAGTTATGGAGATAACTGAGTCATAGCCTCCCATTAAGGTGTTTGATAATGAGTCCATTAACTCAATAATCATTGCAGACCCAAAGGCCTGGTGCTTGTTGACTAATGAAATTATCACTCATCATATAACGACTTGGAAGTATCTCTCTAATGGTGGTTAGGTAAGCCAACCAAAGTTGGGCTTAATCATTCATTGGTTAGATACACCAAGTATGATCATGTTAATGATTGGACCTAACTGGATCCTTACAGTGGAGGCCAAAGCCTACTGATTAGGTTTCTGGGGCAAAATTAAAATTACTAGAAATTATTTAGAGAAACAATTGGTTATGAACCTACTCTTAGATGTACATGGGTTGGCCAACCAAAGTTGGGCTTGTGTGCAGTCTAAGTGGATTCTAGTACCCACTAAGAAATTAGGGTAATTTCTCGAATTGGAGGTAGAGGCTACCAATTCGAATAAAATAGTGAGAGAAACCTTTTGATTAAAGTCCAAATCTTTAAGTTTAATGAATCAATTACTAATTAGGTTATGGTTCTCCTTTGTGCAAATATGGCCACTTCCCTATCGCTCCGATCATTGTTGGACAATAATAAGTTGGTGGGACCCAACTTCGGTAGCTGGTACCGAAAGTTGAAGATAGTCTTGAAGCATGAACGGATCCTATATGTGATAATGGATCCTGCACCTGAGGAGCCAGCTGTCAATGCACGTAGAACAGTCAGAGACACTTACCAGAAGTGGCTCAGTGACCGGACCACGGTGTACTGTATCATGCTGGCTACCATGAGCGACGAGTTCAGTCGCAAATTTGAGATGGCTCAGCCAAAGGACATGCTTCAAGTGTTGGAGGATGCCTTTGGCACACCCGATGACGTGGAGAGACACAAGACTAGTTGTGCCATCTTCAACACCAAAATGCGGGATGGTGCCTCTGTCACTGATCATGTATTGTACATGATCGAGCTGATGGAACGATTGAGCAAGCTCGGCTTTCCCTTGCATGAGCAGCTTGGGAAAGATGCAATACTGAACTCGCTGCCCAAGTCTTATCTCCCATTCCTCACTCATTATAGAATGATAAAGCCTGAAGTAAACTACCACGGATTACTGGGGTTGCTTTAGAACTTTGAGAAGGATCACCAACTTCACAAGGAGTCGGTGAACTTAGTGGGAGGTTCGTCTTCTGGTTCTCGACCTTTTAAGAAAGGGAAGAAGAACAAGAAGAAGAAAGTGAAGAAGGTGCAAGTTCAGGCTGGGACATCAGTGCAGAGTCAGACCAAAAAGATCAAGCCTGATAAGAGTCTATTCTACTGGCAAGCACCCTAGATTAGATAGTATCTACTTATGGCACTGTAGGCTAGGTCGTATAAACAAGAACAGAATAAATAGGTTGACTCAAGAGGGAATCCTCGAAGTCAATGATGGGTTTTGCTAGCTTGCCGATATCCTTCTGGGGATATGCACTCAAATCGGCCTGTTACCTGTTAAATAGGGTTCCAAGTAAGTCTGTAATTAAGACTTCATATGAGATATGGACGGGACGTAAGCCAGCACTTTCACACCTTAGGGTCTGGGGGTGCCTGGCCTATGTCAAATGATTAGTCACAGATAAACTTGGACCTAGGTCTGACAAATGCTCATTAATAGGGTACCCCAAAGAGACAAAAGGATATTTTTTCTACCATGCTGATGAACAAAAGGTGTTCGTCAGCCTTAAGGCAATCTTTTTAGAAAAAGAGTTCCTTGGTGAAGGAACCGTTGCCTCTAAGATTGAACTTGATGAAGTTCAACAGGTAGAAGGACCGACACCAATAGCTGAACCTGAGTCTGATATAATTAGATCATATCCGGAGCCCAATGTACCTGCACCATTAAGGCGATCCGGTAGAGTACCGCGTCAGCCGGAAAGATACTACGGTTTCTTGGTTCGGGACGGTGATCCCATCAAACTTGATGAGAATAATGAGGATCCGATCACCTATATGGATGCAATGCAGAGACCTGATTTCGAGAAATGGCTTGAAGCCATGAAATCCAAAATGGAGTCCATGAAGGTCAACGATGTATGGACATTGGTTGACCCACCTGAAGGGGTTAAACCCATTGGGTGTAAATGGGTCTTCAAAAGGAAGAGGGGCGCAGACGGAAAGGTGGAGACCTATAAAGCCCATCTGGTCGTCAAGGGGTATCGTCAACGTTATGGTATTGACTATGACAAGACGTTTTTTCCTGTGGCAATGCTCAAATCCATTCGGATAATGCTTGCAATAGCTGCCCATCTGGATTATGAGATCTAATAGATGGATGTAAAGACAGCTTTCTTGAATGGAGAGCTGACCGAAGAGGTATATATGATACAACCTGAGGGGTTTACATCCACAGATGAGTTCAAGGTGTGCAAGCTTCAGAGATCTATTTATGGACTGAAGCAAGCTTCTCGGAGTTGGAACATACATTTTGATAAGGTGATCAAAACGTATGGCTTCATTAAGAATGGAGAAGAGCCCTGCATCTATAAATGGGCAAATGGTCCAGTTGTGGTATTCCTTGTCTTGTACGTGGATGACATTCTCTTAATCGGGAATGACATCCCCACACTACAGGGAATAAAAATTTGGTTGTCATCACAGTTCTCCATGAAGGACTCGGGTGAAGCATCCTACATCCTAGAGATAAAGATCTATAGGGATAGATCTAAAAGGATGCTTGGGTTATCCCAGTCCATGTACATAGATACTGTGCTGAAGAGGTTCAGCATGGAGAATTTCAAGAAGGGCTATCTACCGATAGGCCAAGAAATTTCTCTCTTTAAGAAGGATTGTCCGACAACTCCTGAAGAGAGAGAGCGTATGAGTAGAGTCCCATATGCTTCAGCCTGGGATCTATCATGTACGTCATGACATGTACAAGACCAGATGTGGCATACTCACTAGGAGTAGTGAGTAGATACCAATCTGATCTTGGAGAAAATCACTGGAAAGTGGTTAAAGCCATTCTTAAGTATTTGAGAAATACTAAGGACCAATGGTTGGTTTATGGTGAGTCAGATCTGAAACTTGTGGGGTTCACAGACTCTAGCTTCCAATCTGACCATGATGACAGCAGGAGTGTGTCGGGTTATATCTTTACTCTGAATGGTGGAGCCATCTACTGAAAGAATTCCAAGCAGCATACTGTGGCGGACTCTGTTTGTGAAGCAGAGTACATTGCAGCATCGGATGCTGCAAAGGAAGCTGTGTGGCTGAGGAAATCCATCACTGAGCTCGGAGTAGCACCCTCCCTCGATGGTCCAGTCCTGCTCTACTGCGACAGCACTGGTGCCATAGCTCAGGCGAAGGAACCCAAAGCACATCAGCGGATGAAGCACATCTTGCACCGCTTCCACCTGGTCCGGGAGATCGTGGATCGAGGTGACGTCGACCTTCAAAAGATCAACGAAAAGGAGAACCTGGCCGACCCCTTCACTAAAGTCCTGGCGATAAAGGAGTACGACAACCACAAGTCGAAGATGGGTATTAGATACTGTGCCGAGTGGCTTTAGGACAAGTGGAAATTGTTGAGAAATATGTCTCAAAAGCCAATCGTCAAGCTGTTGACGGTTGAGCAATCAAGTATTGTAATTGATTTGTTAATAAATAAAATATATTTGGCATCTTCGTCATAAGATTTCATCTTCTAATGAACTCCATTGTTATGATGAAGTCCTTAGGACTATTTAAGTTCGATAAAGAGAGGATTTATCGATTAGTCCTTAAAACTATTCACGACCAAATGATAGACTGTTAATAAGGACGACAGCTTCTATCGAGCATAGGTCGCTGTAGGCCATATGGGTTGGTTGTCCTCTTAACCAAGGAGTGTGGAGACACTGGTATGGCATACAGGTGAGATGTAAGTGTACATCATCATTGAACGTGACCAACTCCAGAGTATTCTGCTGTCGAGAATGTCTCTGATGGGATATAGGTATAAGTGTCCCTTAGACTTGAGATCGCCTTACTGACTTGCAAGCAACTCACTGTGCTTTGGTACTGGACTAACTAAATTTCTAATTCAGAGACGGAAGGCTTCTGGGCATAGTCAAGTACTTGCAAAGTCAGAGTGTGATCGAGATGGGATTGACCACTCCAAGAGTTGGAGAAGAATAAGTTGCTGTATTTCAATTTAGCAAAACCTTGGCCAGGGTAATCCATCAAATGGATTTGATATTTTGAAATATAATGTGGACAACCTTATCAGAGTTGACAGTTGAACTCTGGGGTGTCCTATGATCATTTTGGTCAAGGGGATGAATTATATGAAAACTATATCCGCATGGGTTCTAAGGATGTTGTTCTACACATTCGACCTATCTGGTCGTCGGGTACCATTGCTAGATGGTCACTTTGATTGGTACAAAAATTTGTTTCTGTGCTACCGACTTAGGTTTGGACCTATGAGGTCACACACATTAGAGTTCATGATCCGATCGGATGGTTGATCAACGATTAAGAATCGTTCTAGGGTTAAATGATCAATACGATTGACATTTAACCCAGTGCAAGTATTGCAGGAGGATCGATTAGCAATTTGATTGCTAATTGGCTTAATTTGATTAAGCCAATGGGCTGAGATTAAGTCTAATTAAATATAATTTAATTAGATTTAGTTTGGGCTTGATTGGATCAAGTCCAATTGGTTTATTGGATAAGCCAAGTGCAAGGAAAAACTAGTCCTAATTCAACTAGGACTTGGATCAATCTAATTTCTAATTTGATTAAAAAATTAAATCAGATTTAAATCTAATTTAATCTGATTAAATTAGGTTCTTAATTGGGTTAAGACCTATTTTAATTAGGTTGATCTAATTTTGGTTTGATTTGGTTTGAGAAACCAAATTAAAATAAGTCATAAGATAGAATCCTGGTAAGACTAGGATTCCACCTTGCGCCACATAAGCCTTCCCCACTCCCTCTCTCTTATTCAACGCCAATCTCCACTTATTTTGTGTGACAAAAGCCCTCTCCCAGGTCTCTCCCACGTTCACAAAAGGTTTCCTCTCTTCTTTCTTACATGGAGGGTGGTTTGGATCAAATCAAAAAGGAATAAGTTTGGATTTCGAATTCTATGAGATAGAGTTTTAGAAATCCAAAACTCTTTCAATTTTGCACCGAATTTATCCAAATCTTTTTTAGAATTTTTGTGACTTTTAGGGTACACATTGTGTACCCTTCGTTGGTGATCCATGCATGAAAATATGGAGGAGGTGCTCAAGAGTTGGGCGCCCCTTAACTTGCCATGTTTGGATAAGCCTTGACTAGGTATTTGACCTAGACAAGGACTCTATCATATCTCTCTATATAAGATGAGTTTATTCATAAAATTTTTGGAAAAGACAGAGATTTGAGAGACCTTTGTGCCATCCAAAAATTAGTGAGAAATACCTTTGGGTCATGGAGATATAAAAGATGCAAGTTAGGGTGTCTAGAGAGAAAAACGCGAAGAAGAAGAGGGTCTTCTTCTAGGGTTTTTTGTTTTCATATCTTTCCTCTCTCCATCTTGAGTTTGCTGAGAGCATCTCAGATCTAAAACTCCTCCTTTTACTTTCTATTTTTGGAAGAGTCTAAATCAAGAAGAAGGAGGCACCTGATCAACCATCAAAGAAAAATCAGCGCAGTACTAGCATACTGTGCTGATTTCCTGAAGCAGGACTTCTGATCAAGATTCGTGGGCTCATGTGGACGACTCTTAGAGGCTGGACGTATGTACGGCTTGCAACATCATCCTTAAGCCCAGATCAGTGAGGTTAGAACGTCTAACTTGCAAGGTAATAGATCTGATCTATTGTTTAATACATACATTAGATGTAGTAAAGAAACATGTTGATATGATCAACATGTAGTTCATGCTATATTTATATATTTTAATTTCTGATTTAATGCTTGTAATAATCATGTAATAGGATCTTATATCTAGGGATTCTCTGGTTTTAGAAAATAAATTTTGATTTATTTTAGTCTTCCGCTGTATGATCTTGAAAAAGTTTCAAGATCTAACCCTGAAACCCTAGATCTGGTTCCAACAATCTGATGGCTGATGAAGAGTCCTAATACTCGTGGACTATGAGTCCTACATGTCTGAGACTCTATGATCGAGAATCAAGATTCTCTGATAATGAGTCCCACACATTTTAGGTACCGGAGTCAAGAGTCCCACTGGTTTGGGACTCTTCGATCAGGGTTACATATCGATGAATTCTGATGCCCGATTACCCATCAGATTTGGACTCAATATTTATGAGAGGTTTAATTAGTGATTTGATCACTAATTAACTCATTTTGATTGAGTAATTAATTTTGGATCAAGTCCAATTGAATTGGATTCAGTTGGGTTTGACCTGATTAGGTTAAGAGTTGACCTAATCGTCGAGATGGATTGGTCCCTGATATGATTAGAGGTTGGACTTAATCAATTCCTGATTTGATTAAGATTTTATTGAGCCTAATTAAGCCTAATTAAGTTGGGTTTAAATTAGTCTAATTGTGCCTAACTTATTTGGTTCAATTAGGTTGGTTTAAATAATGAAACCACCTTGACCCATTCTCCCTGCGCCACCTCACTTCCACTGCGCCCATTTGAATTCATGAGAAGAAAGTTCTCATGAATTTTTTTCTCACGCAAAGCCCTCCTCATGCCCTACTTTAATGCGCCATATGAGTGGATAAGGATGATTGGTTGGCCATTCAAATTCAAAACAAAGTTTGAATTTGAATGAGCAACCTATCTTAGCGCCTTGACCTTATCTTCTTTTAACGCCCCATTTATTACACGAGAAAATGTTTCTCATGAAATCACTCATGCACAAATTAAGTCACGCCCTCCTCTTCTCACACCCTTAGTGGATAGGGATAAATTGGTTTTCATTTGAATTTAAAATTTGATTTGAATTCAAATGTACAAATTACTCATCTTTATCCTCTCACGTGGATAAGACGTTTGACATTGTTTTAAAAGGAGAAGAAGAGTGGGGCGTGTGCAAGAAAAATTTTGGAATCCTTGTGTGCAAGGTGAAGGTCAATATCCTTCCAAGAGAAAAAGAAAGAAAAGAAAGAAAAAGTGTGCGCAGGGTTTCAGTGAGTTCTTCAGGGTTTCAGTCTGGAGTTCGGAAAGTGAGAAGGTGAGCTACGAGTATCATGAGCCCTCCAAATTTTAGGAAGATCTTCAACATCCTCTTAAGCACGTCTGCTGATAATTCAGAGTATCCAAGGAATCAACAGACATCGATCGAAGGAGTTCGATCAGCATCGGCCGTTGAAAAGGCTCTACAATGAGCTAGCACTCGTGAGGAGTCGATCAGATCGGGAGCTTCGTGTGGATGATCTGCAGAGGCCAGACACACTATGTGGCTACATCGCGATGATCAGACTCTCCCGATGGTGATCAGATTGCGGCGATCTACTACCCGCACAAAGGTATTGTGTTCTGAATACATTATAGTAAAGTGTTTACTGTTCAAATTTGAATTTTAAATTTAAATGCATGCATGCTATATATTTAGATCCTAGTATAGGGTAAATTCTTATTAATTAATTAGATTAATTAATAATTTTTACTGTAAAATAGTGATTTTGAAAAAGTTTTAAAATTACCATTTTACCCCTGCACTGATTATCCCCACATCTTCGCCTTCTTCTTGGAGATGCCTTAGGGTTCAGCTTTTTCTTAGAACCCTTCTTCGCCTTCTTCTTGCTGATCTTATCAACATGAAGAATCTGAGCCTTTTCACTCTTGAAATGGCTCTTTGCTGTTTTTAACATGTTCAGCAGCTCAAACAAGCTGATGTTCAGTTTGTTCATATAATAATTAATGACAAACCGAGAAAAAGAGTTAGGGAGAGATTACAGGATCAAATTTTGGCTCAGTTCACCATCAATGGCAAAACCTAGCTGTCTCAGATGAGTGATCAAATCAATCATCTTTAGGACATGCATTTGCATGGAAGAGCCTTCAGTCATACAGGCATGAAACAACTGCTTCGATATCTCATATCGAACAGTTTAACTTTGCTCCCCATAAAACTCCTTAAGATTAAAAAGAATTGAGGGAACGTCCATGTCCTCATGTTGCCTCGGGAGCTCATTGCTTATGGAGATAAGCATGATAGATTTGACAGTCACACTGTCATCTTTCCACATCTTGTATATGGCCCTTTCCTCCTCGGAAGGATCTTCCCCAAGAGAATCTGGAGTAGGTGTATCTAGAATATAGGAGACTTTCTCTTGAGTGAGAATAATTTTCAAGTTCCTTAACCAATCGATATAGTTGGATTTGATCAACTTATTAGTATCTAGGATACCTCCAAGGGACAGTGAGGATGCCATAAGTGTAGTTAATCTACAATGATAAGAACACAATATAAACGGACAACTCATGAAGAAGTTCACAACTAGACTAGGACTTTTATCTAATTGTATCTCTCACTATTTTATCGAACTTCATAGCCCTTAAATATGAAAATCGAAAAATATACTAATGTTTCTTAGTGGGGTTGAGATCTCTATTTCTTACAAATACCTTATAGATAGCACAACAAGTATTCATGAGTTCAAAAGTAGGTAACTTTATCAATTGTACCTTTACAATTCTCAACATCTTTTATTCTGACCTCTAGATCACATATAGTTTTGTGGATAGTACAACAAACTATAGTATTCTAGTTAAGTTGACTATTCAATTCTATATAGTCATACTTAAACAATGCTGCCTTTATAGATAGCACAACAAAGCAATACTATTCAAATATGCTATAAGCATCAATATGCACTTGATCAATATTATGTCAATTTCTAAAGTAAGTCTTGTGGATAGCACAATAAGCTCACTAAGATCTTGACATACTCTATCAACCAAGTTTTAAGGAAGACCCATGTAGTATCTACATCACTAATCAATCTAAGTCCAAAATTCAAGAAGATCAAATTGGTTAGGTAAGTAGGTGGGAGGCTCTCCGTAGCTTTTCTAGACACCAACAGAGTTGACTAGGCCAGCATATGGACCTACTTAGAAAATCATTTTTCACACTTTTCTTAACACCAATTGATCTTAAGAATTTAATTTTTGATTTAAAAGTAAATCTCGATATTACAACTTAATATAATTTTATTAGAGATTTTAAACTGGTCTCGACACATTCTAACTATATAAGTGCATAAAATATGCACTATAAATTATGCAAATTTGCATACTTCTACTATTCAAAATAACAATCACATTATCATGCCAAAAAATATATCAGGATGCAATCAAAATCATAACACATGACGAACAAATTCATATAATATAATATACTCTAATCTAATTAGGCATGCATAACACCCTTATTAGCTATACATCGATTTAATTATCATGCAATTATGATAATAAAAGTTTAAATTATCATAAATTTATAATTTAATAATTAAAATTTAGAATCAAAGTTCACAAAAAATCAAAAATATTTTTTTGAGTTTGAAGAATCGATGCAAAAATAATGCTACATTTTTGATAGGATATGAACAAGAATAATTCTAAGCTACTATATTATACTTGTTTGATCGATTCAGAGAAGGAAGGCTCTGATACTACTGTTGGATTTCGATCACACAATAGAAAATAATTTTTAAAATTTTTAAAAATACTCAAATCAATAGCTTTATCAAATAAAACTATCAAGCCGAACCTAAAATCCTAGAATCACCTTACCAAATATGATCAAAGCAAATTCAAGCATGCAAAGAGATAGAATATTATACTTCAACCAAAATAGAAAAGTAGTATATTGGTGTTCTCCACAAGATCCCAAGGTAGAAGTCCTCCAACGATGATCCACATGAAAGTTGGCCAAGGTCCTTCCCAATCGGTGCGCAGCCACAGCCTTGTCTTCTCAAGAACACTGCCAGCTTCAAACTTACGCCATGATCGCACCAAAGCCCAAATGCTTTTGATCTTGTCACTAAAATGACACTAAGAAGACACTTTTTAGATATCATGCAGCCTAAGATTTAATTTTTAGCTACAAATAGAAAAATCAAATCCTAAGACACTCTAGCAACACTTGCTGAAAATCTCACCACCCTTGTAGCGAATTTTGCCACTCAAATTCCCCTCTTTTTTTTTTTCAAATTTTTTGCCACTCAAATTCCCCTCTTTCTTACAATTTCCACATCCTTTCTATATGGCTCACCCAAAAATCTCAGCCAGAAGCTATCTGGAGCATCCCCTATAAATAGAAGACTAGGGGACATTACATGGGATGAAGAGGTGCCAACTTTTGGTGCTCCAATTTCCCATGTACCAAATAAAGTCACTGAGTAAATTTTTGGTGATTCAGATACTTAGAATAGAAGGGCTTTTGCATCTCTACATGCCATAAAAATTTTATTAATTTTTGGCATTAAAACATAGGATTTCTGATTTATCTTTTAACACAATGCGTTTAATAAAGAGCCTTCTTTAAGAAGGACTCTTTATTTCTCATGTTGATTTGAGGTGGGCAGCAATTATATTTTTGTGTAGGTTTTGGTGAACATGGAAGAGATATTTTTCACTTAAAACTGGTCCAAGTTGGATAAGGATCCAATCCAAATTGACCCAATCTCATTAGGTCAAAGCCAACTAGTCTAGGTTAGCTCAAATACTTTGAACCAAACCAATTTGGGAACTTGGATTAATATAATATGTTAGCATATCAAATTAACCCATAGAATTTATATTAAACTCTAATTAAATTAGACCAAGGCCAAATTCTAAAGTATATGACCCATTGGGTTCTAAATCTAGTCAGCAGTGGATCCAGACTTTCGATATAACTCTAATCTGATGAGATTAGGTCACCCGAAGAGTCCCAATCAACTTGGACTCTTTTAAATTGATTCCAAAATTAAATTCTTTCAATTTTTATTAAGCTCACAAGTCAAGATTGACATCTAGCAATATGTCATGACTACCCAGAAGATTTAAAATTTTGATAAAAAATTATCAAAATATCTTTCAATGGCAAGTTCCTGTGTAATTCAATCTTTCAATCAAACAACATCCCAGATGAGCTGTGGATATGAAAATATGTTAAACCCAATCACTTATATTTATGTATCTTGATCTGAAGATGATGATTCAGTTGACAATATATTAGAAACCCATTTTTAATTATCACCTTGCTTTGGCCAAAGACTTCTAGAATCATCGTCTTATGAGATCACATAGGATGTTCACTCCCCTTATTAGGAGTGACTGATCTCTTATTGATCACTTACAACCTCCATGCATACTTCACCATATCCAGAACACCCCATATAAGGATCAGAGAATCAAGTTAGGTAGTGAATCAAAACATGGATCCATGTACACAAGGTACCATGGTAACCTCAGGTCAAAGGATCACTTACACAACTCTCACTAGAGAATCATCAGTTGACATGTAAATAAGACTCTATTTGATTATTCTCTCATAGGTCAATTCTGTGAACTCATTCTCTAATGAGCACCCATATCTTTGTATTAAGATCACCACATATGTGATTGTGAGATCAACGATTCTCATTTCTGAGCATACATAGGAAATGCCAGTCTTACCGGTATCATTGATCCCTGACTTAATATACCAACGACTAGAAATATTTTAGATCAGGGCTATAAAAGATTTAGATCTCACTGGCGTGATCTCATCACAGCCCTAAGACTATTGCCCAGACCTATGGGGTTCATTATAATCTTAAAATTAATAAGATGCAGCATATAATGAATCAAAAATATCAATTTTATTAATAATATTAATGTCAATTGTATGAGTTTGGAAGATAATTTATAATAAATACCCTATCGTATCCCATATGCGATTGGCTTGTAGGGCATAATTCTTTCAACCAAGACAACCTTTGCATTGTAAGGGGTAAACTTTACAACAGGAAACCTTATGTCAGTTTGTGCGATCAGATCTATAACTAATTTTAGATTTAAATATCATATATTAGATCTAATCTAAATTAAATTATAGATCTATATACATATAATATTATATCATATTGAATCGTGGCTCTGATACCACTGTTGGGATATGCAGGAATTTCATGCATGCATTTCAAAAATTTTACAGTAGAAAAATATTAGATTAAACTATTTAATCTATAAATACATATATAAGATCTGATCTTAAAACTTTGACAAATAGATTTATGACATGAATTTATATGCATAGAAATTTGAATCTAAAATGACAAGCATGTGAACCAAAAATAATATTTAGTAATAGATCTAATCTACCACTTCTAGGATTTTGAGCCCAATACCTGAGCATGGGTAGTCGAACTCTATGATTAAGAATATAGATTTAAAAGTTCTCTCTGATCCCTCATAGCCGCACAAACATTTGACCTCTACGGATGGTGCACATAAAGCCCTTGGACCAATTAGCCCTCTACAGGAGTGCTAGCTCACGCAGTCAGCTTTTGATGGCAGATCTGACTTGATCTCCTTCTTTGATCATCTCAAACCTTGTCAATGTCGAAGATGGATCAAAGGAGGATACTATATGATAGAGAAAAATTAGATGAAGACTCTCTTCTCTTTGATTTTTCTCTCACCCAAAAATCTAGAACAATTCTAGGTCTTTCACCTGAGAGGAGAACGGTCTCCTCTTTTGTTCATGCCAAGGAAGAAAGAAAACCACCCAAACCTCACATCCCAAAGGATGATTTTGGCCCCTCTTTTTCTCTAGTATCTCACGATGAAAAGCTCTCTCTTGTTGGCACACAAAATTATGATCTTTTTATAGTTGTCTCATAAACCAAGTAAGACAGGATAAGAGTTGGAGTTTGTTGCAATTCAAATCATTTTAAATTTCAATTTGACTCTAACTTTTTCTCACTCTTATCCTGAATTAGGCTTGGAAAACAATCAGAGAAAATTAGGCTTGGAAAACAATCAGGAAGACTTTCTTTTCTCGCACACAAAAGGTGTCTTCAAAAACAGCCAATGTGTGGAAGGATATGGATAAGGTTTTAGATTGAAATTCAAACTATTTTGAATTTAAATTAAAATTAACCAATTTCTATCCTTAATAGTTGACAAAAGAAGGGTTATCTTCTAGTTTTCTCATGCATAAATTAATTTTATGTGGTGATAAAAGGCGTGAGATAATTTGGGTGGCATAAGGGAGAGAGTCCCATTCATTTGGGATTATAGGGTTTAACCAATTTGATTTCTTTCAAATCCAATCCAATTAGACCCAATTAAAATATGATGAACCTAACTAATTAGGCTCTTATAATCTTAATTAAATCTGATTAAATCAATAAATTAATTGAGTCATAGACCCGATCAAATCAAGATCATTTCTTCCTTATCGATTAGGTCATCTCATAACTTAATTAGACTTGACCTGATTGAATCTAATTCAATTAAATTTGATCCAGATTTCAATGCTCAATCAAATTGAGCTAATTAATGATCTAATCACTAATTAATTTTTTATTAATGATAGGGTCTAAATCTAGTGGGATACTTCTTTAGAGTCTCCGTCTAGTGGGACTCTCCAGCAGAGTCCCAGTCTAGTGGGACTCTTCACCAGAGTCTCCGTTCACTAGAACTCTTCAAATTAGCCATATAATTAGAGAAGAACTTCTAATGTATTTGACCCAATAGGTTCGAACTTAAGCCGGTAGTATAAAAATTGATTTTTATACTAATCAAAGTAACCATCTAGCAATGGTACCCGACGTCCGAAAAGACCGAATGTATGCAAAGCAACACTCAAGAACCTATTTGGATATAGTTACTGTATAATTCATCCCTTTGACCCTTGATGCTAGAATGACTTAGAGTTTAAACTATCAACTCTTAACAGTATATTCATTATGTATCTGAACCTAATAAATCCTATGACTCCTCACAAGTATTGCCCTGGCCAAGGTCTTACTAAATGGAAACACAAAGTATTCTCTTCAATCTTTTAGAGTGGTCAATTCCATCTTGATTCACGCACCAACTTCATATGCACTTGACTATGCCTAGAAAGCTTTCAATCTTGAATTAAAAATTTAGATAGTCCGACACCAAAGCACAATAAGTTGCTTGCAAGTCACTGTGGTGATCTCAAATCGGAGGGATACTTATATCCTATCCCTTCGGAGTGACTCTTGATAGCAGAGTGCTCCGGAGTTGGTCATGTTCAGTGAAATATACTCCTATATTTTACCTGCATGTCATACCAGCATCTCCATGCTCATTGGTTACGAGGACAACCAATTTATATGGCACACAACGATCTACACTTGATATGTTTATCATTTTAGTAATAGCAAATCATTTGGTCACGAACTCATTTAAGGACTAAACGATAAATCCTTCTTTATCGATTTAAAATAGTTCTAAAGACTCTTTCATCATAACACAGAAGTTCGATATAGAAGATGTACAAGTTTATGATGAAAATTATCAAATAAATATTTTATTAATTAATTCATATATAATTACATTAAATAGCACAACCATCAACAGACTGATGATTGGCTTTGGGATAGATTTTTCAATAGTGAAGACTTTCTATGGGACATGGGGGCTACTGGTTTGGATGCCTAGGGACTTAGGGGAGGTCCCTTTAAATAGCCGTAAGGATTAAATCCTATTCAATCTCATAATACAAGTTTTATTTACATTAGATTTTCTAATAAGATTGATGGAAAAGAGTTTCCATAGAATTACATATGGACTCAAGCTGATTGAATTTATCATATGACCGATGTTGAGGTTTGACGATTCATCCATGACCTATCATCTGGTCGGGACTCATGATAGAAGGACTGTATCATAAGTTAACTGCACCTAGAGGTTCATCTTTTATTCTGCTAGATTGCTACTATATACTGCTGATATCATTGGTAGATTGTGAGACTCATGAGGATCATCTTGATGATCAATGATCTTTGATAGACAGAGTTAGAATTATTTCAATCCATTGAAAAATATTTCAATGATATTATGATGGAGATCACAATATATCTCACTTTCCGATAAAATAAAACCTATAGGGTCACACATAAAAGAGACTTTTGACTGATCAGATAGTTGAATTACAATTATGAATCGTAACAGAATTTGATTATCAATTTAACTGATAATTGATTTAATGCAAATGTTGCATTATGTAACTTATTAAAGAGTTAGTGAGTTATAGGAGAATTAATTAGTAATAAGATTGCTAATGAAGGAAAGGAAACAGTTTCCTTCCATAATACCCGAGTTGCATCTAAAATTTTTTTCTAATATTCTACTTGTTTAAGGATCAAATCCTTACCTGAATTGCAGCAGAACTAGGGATCAAATTTCAAATTATCTGATATAAACCTTCGCGGAGGCCTGGATATGCAGACCCTTTGCTTCGCATGCACGTCAGACGTTGCAGAAAATTAGGATGAACTCCAATCCAATTGGCTTCGCATACACAATCAATCGAGGGATGAGATATGATGACGTGACACCTCACACCACTAGGTAGGATGCCCAAGAAGGATTCACGCCCAAGGAGAAGAGGCGGCAGCAAAGGGAGAGATGTAGAAGATGAAGGACCTCTCTCTTCACACGCCTGTCTTTCTCTCTTTTTCTCTTCTCTCAACTTGATTTGTTTGCCATTCTATTCTCTTCTTTAATCCATAGGTAGAGACCCTCTCTATTTATAGATGATTCTTATGAACCAATGAGAGGAGGACTCTTTATTCAAATATGATTTGAATTGGTCTAATACTCATAAAAGGACTTCTACATGAGATATAATTGCCATCACTTATGACATCCACTTTGCACCCACTCCCACACCTACTTGGGATGCCCCAAATAGGCACCAAACTAATTTTTGATCATGCTTCATAAGTGGGTATTCTCAGTGCAAGTAGGAATACTCATATCTCATCCAAAACAGATCCGATTCGAGTCCAATTCGAAGCCGGTTTGAAATAATTTCGAAAGACAGTCAATCCTAAACTCTTTAGAACTTTTGTACTAAATCTAACTTGAATTTTGGACCTATTTAAGTCTAATTAATTCAGATCTAATTTAAAACTAATTAGTACTTAAATCCAATCTTTTATATGTTCCATGGATCATAGATAGAAATTGTTCATCTCCGGGATTGAACCTGAATCTCATGTGTAGTGCTAGCTAGACATAGTCAACTCTTTAATCTCGTTTGATCCATAACTCAACTCTCAATCAAGTTAGCTTATATGTTCAATCAAGTCAAGTACTTCCAGATTGAACATATAAACATAGGTCAATTCCTTCCTACTTTGTCTGACTTGTGTGCGTGACTTCATAGGTTTAAACACTAAGCCGATAGTATAGGAATCAATTCCTGTACTAATCGAGATACCATCTAGTAATGATTTTTGATGTCCAGATAGGTCAAATTATTACAAAAAAAATATTCCAGAACCCATATTCATGGTTACCGCATAATTCATCCTTTTGACCCTGGATGCTCTAGGATGGTCTTAGATTAACTGTCAACCGAGATTGCTTCATCCACATTATATTTCAACCTTTCAAATCTATCTCATAGATTATCCTAACCAAGATTTTACTAAATTAAAATATAGTAATACATCAACTCCAATATTCTGGAGGGGTCAATTCTATCTTGATCCAAACACAGACTTCGTAAGTACTTGATTGTACCCAGTAGCCTTCCGTCGTTATATTAAAAATTCAGATAGTTCGACACTAAAGTACAGTGAGTTGCTTGAAAGTCACTATGTGATCTTAGGTCTGAAGGACATTTATACCTTGTATTTTGCGAGCAGCTCTTGATAACAGCACGCTCAGCAGGTGAGTCACTTGTTCAGTAATGATGTACCCTTATATCTCACCTGTATGCCATACCAATATCATTCCACTCCTTAGTTAAGAGGACAACCAACCCATATGGCACACAATGACCTTCACTCGATAAACGTCATCATCTCATAATGATGTATCATTTGATCGCAAACTTGTTTAAGAACTATACAATAAATCCTTTCTTTATCGTACACTAGCATAGTTCTAGAGACTTCATCACAGTACAAGAGTTCAAGGAGGATGTCACTTTGTAATGAAAAATATCAGAATAACTATTATTCAATAATCAATAATTCATATACAAGGATGAACTCAATCGTTACATGATTGGTTTTAGGACACAATTCTCAATAACTCCTACTTGGACTAAAGCCAATCGGGGCAGTATCTTATACCCATCTTCCATTTGAAGTCATCGAACTCTTTGATCCCGAGAGCCTTAGTAAAGGGGTCAGCTAGGTTTTTCTTTCCGTCGATCTTCTGAGGCTTGACGTCACCTCGGTTCACGATCTTTTACACTAAGAGATAGCAGCACAGAATATGTTTAGGGAGATGGTGCGACTTTGATTCTTTCGCTTGGACTATGGCACTAGAGCTGTCATAAGGCAGCAGGACAGGACCATCAACAGAAGGTACAACTTCCAGCTATATAATGAACTTTCGTAACCACACCATCTTCTTTGCAGCATCCAATGCAGTAATGTATTCCACTTCGCATACAGAATCGACCACAGTATGTTGCTAGGAACTTTTCCAACAAATAGCTCCTCTATTCAAGGTAAATACATAGCCCGACACGTTTCTGCTGTCATCACAATCTGACTGAAAACTAGAATCAGTATATCCCATAAGTTTTAGATTAGGATCTCTATAGATAAGTCATTGATCTTTAGTATTTTTCAAATACTTAAGAATTACTTTTGCAATCTTCCAATACTTCTCACCCAGATCGGACTGGTATCTACTCACTACCCCTAATCAATAGGCTACATCTGGCCTTATACATGTCATAGCGTACATGATAGATCCTACTGTCGAAGCATATGGTATTTTACTCATATGCTCTCTCTCCTCAAGAGTTGTCGAACAATCTTTCTTGGAAAGAGTAATTCCATGACCTATCGGAAGACAGTCTTTCTTGAAATTATCCATGTTGAATCGCTTCAACAAGATGTCAATGTACATAGATTGGGACAATCCAAGCAACCTTCTAGATCTATCCCTATAGATCTTTATTCCTAGGATGTAGGATGCTTCTTCTAGTCCTTCATGGAGAACTATGATGATAACCATAGCTTCACACTCTACAAAGTTGGGATGTCATTTCCTAGTAACAGTATGTCATCTGCATATAGCTCAAGAAAAAAGACCACAGAATCAGAAGCCTATTTGTAGATGCAAGGCTCTCTCCATTCCTAACGAAGCCATACATTTTGATTACTTTATCAAAATCATGTTCCAACTCTTCGATGCCTGCTTAAGTCCATAAATTAACCTTTTCAGCTGCATACTTTTGACTTATCTATAGATGTGAACCCTTTAGGTTGTATCATATACACTTCTTCTTCCAGCTCTTCATTAAGAAAAATGGTTTTGACATCCATCGACCAGATCTCATAGTTTAAGTGTGCAGCGACAGCAAGCATAATCTGGATGGACTTGAGTATTGCCACAGGAGAGAACGTCTCGTCATAGTCAATACCATAATACTGACGGTAACCCTTAGCAACTAGACGGGCTTTATAGGTCTCTACCTTTCCGTCCGCTCCTCTTTTTTTCTTGAAAATCCATTTACACACTATGGATTTTATTTCTTCAGATGGATCAACTAGTGTCCAGACACTATTGATCTCCACGGACTCCATCTTGGACTTCATGGCCTCAAGCTATTTTTTAGAGTCAGGCTTTTGCATGGCCTCCATATAGGTGATCGGATCCTCATTGTTCTCATCAAGTTTAATAGGATCACCGTTCCAGATTAGAAAATCGTAGTATCTATCTGGTTGACGCAGTACTCTACTGGATCTCCTTAATAGTGCCTTTACTAGCTTCGGATTTGATTCACCAATCAAACCTAATTCTGTATGTGTCGGTCCTTCCACCTCATAAACTTCATCTAGTTCAATTTTATAGGTATTAGCTCCTTCACCAAAGAACTTCTTTTTCAAAAAGACTGCTCAGTTGCTGACAAACACCTTTTGTTCTGTAGCGAGGTAGAAGTAGTACCCTTTAGTTTTATTTGGATACCCTACGAACAAGCATCTATCAGACTTCGGTCCAAGCTTATCTATCTTTAAATGCTTAATATAAGCTGGACACCCCCAGACCCTAAGATATGAGAGCACCGGCTTATGTCCAGTCCATATCTCATATGGAGTTTTATCGATAGACTTACTGGGCACCTTATTCAAAATATAGCAGGCAGTCTCTAGAGCATATCCCAAAAAGAATATTGGCAGACTGAAGAAAGCCCATCATAGATCAGACCATGTCTAACAAGGTTCAATTCCTCCTCTTGGACACACCATTATGTTGTGATGTTCCAAGAGGGGTCCATTATAAGAGAATCTCATTCTTTTCCAGATATGTAAAAACTCACTGGTGAGATATTCACCTCCTTGGTCTGATCGAAGGATCTTAATACTCTTTCCAATTTGTTTCTCTACTTCAGCATAGAATTGTTTGAACATTTCAAATGATTCTGACTTATGCTTCATAAGATAGACATACCCATACCTTGATAGGTCATCTGTAAACATAATGAAATAGAAGTATTCTCCCCTGGCACTTATGTTGCCCACATACATCAGTATGAATTAGATCTAGGACATCACAGGCTCTTTCACCTTTTTCTTTAAAAGGTGACTTAGTCATCTTACCAAGTAGACTAGACTTACAAATAAGCAATGATTCACAATCATCTATTTCAAGGACACATTCCTTGATCAGCCTGTCAATCCTATTTTTATTCATATAACCAAGCCTACAATGTCGAAAGTAGGATTCGCTGATATTATCTATTTTGAAGCATTTACTAGGTGTGTACATTACACTAACAGGCCGTGATATTATGTATATATCATGTTTTAATTGTCTATGTATAATTATAGTATTATTCATAATGATATCACAAAAATTATCTTTTATTATAAATTTGTAACCAAGTTTGGCCAAAAGGCCTATAGAGATGACATTCATCATAACGGAGGGACAATAATGACAATCATCTAACATGACACTACTAGACTCAAAGACAAGTTGCAAAGTTCTTAAGGCCAAAACTGGAACAAGACTTCCGTCCCCAACGTTAAGAAATCGCTCGCCCTCTCAAATTTTTCTACTTATCTACAGTCCCTGCAATGAATTGCATATGTTAATAGAACTTTCGATATCCAATACCCAGGTAGTAGTATCACAAACAGAGAAATTTCAATGTGTTATCATATAAATACCTTGTGAAGCAACCACTTGCCTCCTTCTCTTGTTCTTAGGTCCGTTTGGGTCAAGTGTGGCTATATAAGCAGGACAATTCTTTTTCCAATGACCCAGCTTCATATAGAAGAAGTATGCTGCCTAGCTCTTATCAACTTTTGACGGTTTGCTTTCATGGGATTTTTGCACCTTTTTCTTCTTTCCTATCCTAGAGGATCAACGTCGTGTAGATGAACCTTCCACTAAATTCACTGGCTCCTTTTGGAGCTGGTAATCCTTCTCAAAAGTCTGCAATAACCCTAGCAAATCATGATAGTTTACTGGAGGCTTTATCATTCTATAATGACTGAGAAAGCGTAGGTAGGATTTCGATAGCAAATTGAGGATAGCATCCTTGCCTAACTGTTCATGCGGAAAGCTAAGTTTGCTAAGATGTTTAATCTGCTCAATCATGTATAATACATGATTGGTGATTGAAGCTCTCTCTCGCATACAGGCATTGAACACTGCACAGGAGGTTTAATGTCTCTCTGCATCCTCAGGGGTACCAAAAGACTCATTCAACATTTGAATCATCTCCTCAGGTTGCGCATCCTCGAACTTACGATTATGTTCATCATTCATAGCTACCCTCATCATGAACGTACAGTTGTGTGATCATTGAGCCACTTCATGTAAGTGTCTCTCGCAGTATGAGGAGCATTGGCTGCAGGTTCTTCAGGTGTCTGATCTGTAAGAATATACAAAATCCTCTCGTACTCTAATACGATCTTCAACTTTCGATACCAACTATCGAAGTTAGGTCCGATGAGCTTGTCACTGTCCAACAGCGAACGAAGAGATAGTGTGTTAGCTATAACTGAAAAGAGAAAATATTAGCCTATTGGTATATGAATTTTTTTTTTAATCCAGAAGATATGAACTTTAGTCTAAAGGTCCTTCCATTATTTTTTGTGAATTGATAGCCTCTACCTCCAACTCAAAGAATTACATTAAGTCCTTAGTGGGTATTAGAATCCACACGGACTGCATTCGGACTCGAGTGTAGCTCGGCTAATCCTAGTACATCTATGGGTAGGTTCATAACTAATTGTTCCTCCAAACAACTTTTAGCATTAGATTTTGCCCCAGACATTCTTTCAGCAGGTGTGTGGCACCTCCACTGAAAATCTTGGTTAGGTCCAACTATTAACATGACACATCAAGTGCATCAAACAAACAGATGTCCAGACCCGAGTATGGCTCGACCAATCTGAGTGTTGATCTGAAGGTACATCATGATGGTTATATGATAAATGATAATTCCAATACATAATAGTCACCAGGAATGTGGTGCCTCTAATACCTATTTGAAATATTGGACTCATTATCACATATCTTAGTGAAAGGCAGTGATCAAGTTATCTCATAATTTTATCACTTTATGGACCTAATAATTTAGAAGATTTGATTTCATTGACCTGAGAATAAGAGAAGAAGTTGACCTGCAAGCTACAAATCCTTCCACCGACTTCACCAAGTCATGTAAAGGATTAAACACAAGCTAGCCTAAAGACACCTAAATCAGTCATATTGATTCACCTTAATAGCATGGGTCTGCACCAATCGACTAGTGACCTAATCAAAACATACTCTACCATATTGACCAGGTAAGTGAGATCAGCAGGAGGGATCTACTCTTAACTCACCGTAGATGCATCTAGATAATAGCTCTCAATTAAAAATCACTTGATCAAATCTGCCAAACTTACCTTGGACACCAACTGATTAATTAGTTTTGATTTGGCATACCAAAAGATTCGGGCTCAACCACGGAGCTATGATCATGGTTCATTTATTAGGGTCAAACATACAGACTTGATCAAACTTCAACAATTAAGATTGATTTAGAGATATGCTAACCTAATCTAATTCAACACTTGATTATATTTATTTAATTTCTCTACTTAGTCCATATGTGTTCCTATCCCTAGGTCTAAGTCATTAAAAGGACCTAATTCATGCTAACCTTTTGCTCATCATATTATGTGGTATCTTAATGATCTTCAATTCTCAATTCTAGATTATTCAAACTTAATTCAAAATTAAGTATGTGAAACATGTGTTTCAGTTTGTAGAACTATTCTATAAGGGTTTCAAGTGAAGTATACCATATGTTTTAATACATGAAAATAAATTTTCATAATATATTTAACAATTAAACATACATAGGTATGATCTAAACTTTATTCATACATCTCATGTATCATGACAACTTTTAGATTGATACCAATTACATCATATGTAACATGTGATTCAGATCTAAAATAATTTTATATCTGAATTTTATTCTATTATAATAAATTATAAATCATTTTAGATCTAATCTAAACATATTTATGATCAAAATAATACATAAAAATTTATTTATTTTTTTTTCATGAAACTGGATCACAACAACATCCCTACACGTCATAAGAGAACCCATCGAATAGGCAAAAGAAAGATTATTCTCTTCAATCTCTTATGATCGAACGGTCTGATGATCTCATCAATCTAAGTACTAAGCTACTAAAATCTGAAATCTAATTTTATATATAATTATATCAACATGTAATTATTGACAAAACTATTTTATGTCATAAACATATTCTTGATCTCATCAATTATGTTCTTCATTTAATCCAATTAGATTTGATGTATCATATACATCATATAAAATCTAAAACTTATCTTATACTAATTATAAAATATCAATTTTATATTTGATACCAAATAGAAAAATAATTAGATGCAAATATGAATGCATAAGGAATTAATTTTTGGTAAAATCTGTTTTCGCACAGTGCTGAATTATGATAGGATTCAAATCTAAATATCCATCGAAATAGATCCAATTTAAATCTAAAATAATTCTTACTTTATAAGAAAAATAAAAAAATAAAATTTTATTAAAATAGATTTAAAATAGATTTTTAATTTATATTATTTTTTATGAAAAATTCAGCAACAACAGAATTTTGTTATAATAGATTTATAACAACCTCAATCAACCACTAATTAGGCACCTCTAATTCAATTAAAATTAGATCAAAAATTTTATATAAATAGACTTAAATGAGATTTAATGTCATACAAAAAATCTCAATTATATCTCATAGAAATAATCATAAAAAATTTTATTTTGTATACATATATTTCAGGCCTACTCTGATACCAGTTGAAGGGAAGGAAACAGTTTCCCTCCGGAATACCCAGGTTGCATCTAAAAATTTTTTCTAATGTTCTACTTATTTAAAGATCAAATCCTTACTTGAATTGCAGTGGAACCAGAGATCAAATCCCAAATTATCTGATATAAATCTTCGCGAAGTCCTGGATATGCAGACCCTTTACTTTGCATGCACGTCAAATGCTGTAGGAAAGCAGGATGAACTCCAATCCAATTGGCTTCACATACACAATCAATAGAGAGATGAGATGTGATGATGTGACACCTCACACCAGTAGATAGGATGCCCAAGAAGGATCCATGCCCAAAGAGAGGAGGCGGCAACTAAGGGAGAGATGTAGAAGATGAAGAACCTCTCTCTTCACACGCCTGTCTCTTTCTCTTTTTCTCTTCTCTCAATTTGATTTGTTTGCTATTCTATTCTCTTTTTTTATTCATAGGTAGAGACCCTCTCTATTATAGATGATTCTCATGACCCAATGAGAGGAGGACTCTCTATTCAAAACTGATTTGAATTGGTCCAATACTCATGAGAGAAGGATTCCTACATGAGATATAATTGCCATTACTTATGACATCCACTTTGCACCCACTCCTACACTCATTTGGGATGCCCCAAATAAGCACCAAACTAATTTTGGATCATGCTTCATGAGTGAGTTTTCCCAATGTAAGTAGGAATACTCATATCTCATCGAAAACAGATCCGATTTGAGTCCGATTCGAAGCCGGTTTGAAATAATTTTGAAAGGTTGTTAATCCTAAACTCTTTAAGACTTTTTGTAGCAAGTCTAACTTGGATTTTAGATTTATTTAAGTCTAATTAATTTAGATCTAATCTAAAATTAATTAGTACTTAAATTCTATCTTTCATATATTTCACGGATCATAGATAAAAATTGTTCATCCACGGGATTGAACCTGAACCTCATGTGTAATGCTAGCTTGACCTAGTCAACTCTTCAATCTCATTTGACCCATAACTCAATTCTCAATCAAGTTAGCTTATATGTTCAATCAAATCAAGTACTTCCAGATTGGACATATAAACATAGGTCAATTCCTTCCTATTTTGTCTGACTTATGTGCGTGACTCTATAGGTTCAAACACTAAGCCGGAGCATAGGAACCAATTCCTGCACTAATTGAGATACCATCTAGCAATGGTTCTCGTTGTCCAGATAGGTCGAATTATCGCAAAAGAATATTCCAGAACCCATACTCATGGTTACTACATAATTCAACCTTTTAACTCTGGATACTCTAGGATGGTCTCAGGTTAACTGTCAACCGAGATTGCTTCATCCACGTTGTATTTCAACCTTTCAAATCCATCTCATGGATTATCTTGGCTAAGACTTTACTAAATTGAAATATAGCGATACATCAACTCCAATAATCTGGAGGGATCAATCCCATCTTGATCTATACACAGACTTCGTAAGTACTTGACTGTACCCAGTAGCCTTCCGTCACTATATTTAAAATCTAGGTAGTTCGACACCAAAGCACAGTGAGTCGCTTGTAAGTCACTATGGTAATCTCAGGTCTGAAGGACATTTATACCTATGTGTTTCATGAGCAGCTCTTGACAGCAGAACGTTCAGCAGGTGAGTCACTTATTTAGAGATGATGTACCCTTATATCTCACCTGTATGTCATACCAGTGTCACCACACTCCTTGGTTAAGAGGACAACCAACCCATATGGCACACAATGACCTTCACTCAATAAACATCATCATCCCATAATGATGAATCATTTGATCGCGAACTTGTTTAAGAACTATACGATAAATCCTCTCTTTATCGTATACTAGCATAGTTTTAGGGACTTCATCACAATACAAGAGTTCAAGAAAGATGTCACGTTATGATGAAAAATACTAGAATAACTATTATTCAATAATCAATAATTCATATATAAGGATGAACTCAATCGCCACACGATTGGTTTAGGACACAATTTCCGATAGCTAATTGGCTCAATTTGATTGAGCAATGGAGCTTGTATCAAGTCTAATTTGGTTGGATTTAATTTGACTCATTATGGGTTTGATTTGAGCAAATCCAATAGGGTTATACGATAACCCCAAAAGGATCAAATGATTAGTCTCAATTGACTTAAGATTTGGGTTTGATCTAATTCCTAATTAGGCTAGAATATATGAATTTCTATTTGGACTAAGAATTCTTATTTTTTTGGGTGCACCAAATCCTAATAGGATTAGGATTAAAAATTGAGTTGGACTCAAGTATCAAGAAAGAGTCTAATTGGACTAGGATTCCTCCCACTAGGAGACATCTAATCTAAATAAATTGGGCTCCAAATTAGATTTGGTTTCTCATCTTTTTGAGTTTAATCTGGTCTTAATATGATTAGGACTTATTGAAATTTAATTGGATTTAAAACGGCCATTAAATGAAGAGTCTCATGTGATTCAAACTCTTCCTTATCCATGCGCCACAAGGACTCCGTGCCACCTTCAATATGTGCACCCAAAAGACCCACGCCCAAACCAAATTGTTGCCATCTTTTTCTCCCCTTTTGTGCATGTAAGAAAGAAGAGATTAACCCCTTGTTTCTGTGAAAAATATGGGCACTAATATGGTTGTGGGCGGCATTGATAAAATCCAAGAGTCCTACACGTTTAGAACTCCTATTTCCTAATCAAGATAGGACTCTCTTTTAGCTTATTTAAACCACCACCTTGGGACGTTGGATAAGATATAGAGATCAGGTTTGACACCCAAAAGGAGGCCTTTGTGTGTGTGAAAAACTTAGGAAAAAGTAGAGACGACGTGAAGAGGGGTGGTGGCATGAGGTAAGTTTGTTTTAATCCTTTCTTTCTTGCAATAACCAAAAGTTGTTAGGACATCCTCTTCTCTCTCTCTTATCCATGTTTAGACATGGATGTCTCCTCTTCTATTTGTCTAAAAATTGGATAAAATTTCTACATCTCTATTGTAGAGATTTGATGCATGAATTTTAGGAAAAAAAGAGAAGAAAAGATTCTTCTCATGATCCCTAGCGTAGAGATCAAGATTTTCCTATATCTTCATCTTCTTTAAAAGTGTCTTAGGAGAAAAAAAAGATTTTCAACAATCAAGATGTGATCTCTGCAAGAGAGCTAACACCCCGATGAGATTAAAAGGCTTCTGATCAGATTAGAGTCTCGGGTGGATATCCGCAGAGGTCGAATGCTTGTGCGGCTAAAAGAAACTTTCGAAAATCCATGATCATCTGTTTGTATTGAAGATTGATCCATATCTAGGTATATTTTATATTTATTTTTTTCTACTTGATTTCTGTATCTGAATCATATTTCACATATGATGATCTTGTTATAGTTTGAAGATTTGATCTTATGCATATTTAGATTAAATTAGATTTAATCTGAAAAATTTTTAAATTTTGCTGCATACTAGTTTTGAAAAATCATGCATGCACCGAAACCATAAAACTCTAACAGTGGTATCAGAGCCACATCATATGCAAGAGATTTAGATTTAGATTTGAAATCTATAGAGAAAAATTTTAGATCTAAAAGGTTTTAATATCGTTCTGACATAAGGTTATCCTGATATAATTTATTATGCTGCATGATTGTCCTAGAATGATATTAAAATTTTTAATTAAATTAAATTTTTAGATCTGATTTTTTCAGCATATATGTGATATATATTTTATTATTTAGATTTGAAAAGAGTTTTGAGATCTATTATGATTCATATATATGATATATGAAAGCATGTTTAGGGCTGAAATTTATTTCTATGATCTGAACTTATTTATGTATGTGATACATATTTGTATGCATGATCTGAAATTATTTCAAGATCAAAATTTACTCTTCATGCAAAAAATTTAGATATAAAAATTTTGATTTAAGATTTTAAATTAGTGTTTGTGCATGAGGGATTGGTCATGAGTAGATCAAATTAGGTCATGTAAAATTAGATTACATCAAAAGATTTCTGATTTGATCACATTGAGTTAGAATCGATTTAACAGTTGATCAAACCAAATCAAGTATTGATTAAAGTAAAGTCAATATAGCCTAAGATCATACAATTATTATTGATCGAATCGATTGATACCTATATGTAGAATCGATTAACCTAAAGACCTAACTCGGCTCAGTGGCTCGAGTCTAATTCACCTAAGCTAATCGATTCGGATCAATTGTCCAATTGGTGTCTAAGATAAGTAATTAAAAAGTGATTATTTAATTGATTTTGTTTGCTTATCTGACCAATTTATTGGTGTCTAAGGAAAGCAAATGGGGGACCCCCACCAATCTCAATTTATCTGGCCAATTAGGAAGATTGAGTCTCAATATGGTTGCTTGGTGGTTTGATTTAGCCCGTGCCAATTACATCAATCATGTGATGATTGATTAGATAAGACCTAACCCAAATTTCTCCATAAAATATTAAGTCCAAGGTCTTCCAGCATTGTAGATATGCTGGCATGCTACCGGTGTTGATTGTTCTCGGCTGGTCACAGTGGTTCAGTTGCATTGGGAACATGCAACCACTCTATTAGTAAAGAGTTACTATGGGGTAAAGATGGGGTTGGATCCAATAACTGTTAGGTGAGGGACCCAATGATGATTTTGTACCAACTTGTGAACGATGGGTCTGGCTTAACTAAGAAGTGCGGGCAATAACTGTTAGGTGAGCCCATATAACTAAGAGACCAAGTGACAGCAACATGCTTAGAGAAGTATTTGGATAAAGAGTTGTCCACACATTGGTATTCATTTGTGTTACCAATAATTGTTAGGTGAGGTGCACGGTATCAGTGGGACTGCAGCACCCACTAGAAATCCAATTATTGCATCAGGATTTTCCTTCTCTATTCGAAGAATGTGGGAGATCTGATAAAATAGTGGGAGTCTCTTTTTACATCTAAAAATTTCTAGAGCAAATTATAAAATAAGTATAAATATTCAATTAGAATTTTTGCCCTCTGCTGTTCATTGTGTCAACTTCCAACCCTTTAGCTTGAATCCTAAATATCAACCGATTAACTAAAACTGATTACATAGACAGGCTCACAAACTTAAGAATTATTCTTAATTTTAGAAAATTAAGCTATGTTCTCTACCAGATTATTCTGATGTTAACAATCCGTCCAACGCATAGTCAACGAGCTATACTTGATGAATGAATAGATAATGACAATTAAGATAGGTGCTATGCATGAGCACATGTTCACTACCAACGATACGTTGATTCATCCACAAGTGTTGTGAGGTGATCAGAGTCATATACGCATGTGATGTGTGATGGGCAGTCAGTCTATGATCATTATTTGATAATGATCAAGGACATTAAGGAGCTTGAAAGGCTCGACATGACCATGCATAAGAAATTATTTATATCTTTGATCCTACGATCCCTAATTAGTTTATAGTAAACTACCATATGAAAGATAATCATGGCATCTTATCTGAATTGGTCAAAGTGTTGATAACAAAAAAATCTTGAAAGAGTTCAGAGATAAATACCTGAAGAGCTTGAAGAACAAAGATACGCCTAGAGTAGGCATGTCAAGATTGCTCAATGCTATCCTTACAATTTCCTCTTCTCCCAGTTAAGCTGTGAACTCTAGTGTAGAGACAATGGAAAGATAGAGGGCTAAGGAAGTAATGCTTGACTTGGATATAGGATAACAGCTGCTGCTATGGCCATGGGTATTTATCCTTCACGATCATCGTTTGGATTTAGTTCTTAGAAACAGTCTCTATCATTTGCATGGTGATGCATATGTGAACTTACTTTTGAGCAAGTAGTGAATTTCATTGGATCTGAGAGATTTAGATTTAAAATAAGCTTAAAGTATATGTGGACCCTTAGGCTAAGGCATATTGGAGAACAAATGATTAACAAACTAGAGAAATATGGGCTTGGACTTATTGACTGTTGAGTCAAATCTAGTTTGTGTATCATCTTTTTGAGGAAATATGATCAAGCTACTTTTGTTGGATAAGAGAAAAGGACCACGGAGATACTTATCCTTGTACATATTTGATGTGTGTAGCCCATGTGATGTGCTAACCAAGGAGTTGTCTCTACTTTGTATATGAGATACAAATCTAAAATTTTGAAATGTTCAAAAAATTTAGATGTAAGTAGAAAAATAAATCAAAAAATTTCTGAAGGTACTTCAATCGGATTGAGAATGTAATACCATTGAAAAAAATTTCTCAGTTATCTCATAAAATAGTATAGTTTCATATTGGACTGCTCTTAATACATCTCAGCTCAACGAGATAAGAAGAGTCATGAGACTATATGAGATATGGTCTAGTCCATAATAAACTTCATTGATTTATTTATGTTTCTTTAAGGACATGCTTTATTTATGAAATTAGGTTCTCTTTAAATCTGTTCCTATCACACTATATGAGATATGACATGGTGAGAACTGAATCTTAATTATTCTAAGATTTAAGAATGTCCAGCCTGTGTTTAGCATAATTGGTGGATATGTTAGAGGATAAGTTTATCAAGCTCATCCTAAAAGAGTTTGAGATACTCTTTCTAAAAAGATCACAATGTGATTGTGACCTATTGCTATCTTGAAAAAATTATTTAACCAAGGTAAAACAGTGGGAGGAAAGTCAAGCTCAAAGAGAGTCTCTGAAGAGCAATGAGCTATAGGACCTTAAGAATCTATTTATCATTATGAGTCAGTAGACATATATTCCTCTTCCATCTCGTATACATAGTATGATCTCCAATCCTCTTGAAAGGTATTTAGGTATGCTTAACAGAGATGTAGAGAAAGTTATTTCTCATGGGAGATGGAGAGCATAGAGATGATTCCAGAACCTACAACAAGACGATGTACGATATCAACTCTAAAAAAAAGATATGAAATAGCTTTCCTGAGAAGAGATCTTCTGAAGATTTTTGTATGGAATAGCCTATAGATTTCACTTTTTATGATAGGAAATCAGAAAGACTATAATAATCTTGGAGTTGAAATATTCATGTGATCAAATTGTTTGATCAGAAAGGAGAAATTATGTATTTTTCAAAAGGATCAGTGGGAGTATTCAAAACTGATATCGATCAAAATATGGTTGAATATAGATTTCTCCATAAAAGACATAAAGCAAGTGTCCTAAAGATCTATAGTGATAGATACAATTGGATGCTTGTGTTTTCACAGATAAAGGACAAAGAGTAGATGCTGAAAAGATTCAGGATAAAAATCTCAGAGATGGGTCTGCTACCCTCTTGGGCATAGATATATGCCAAGTAATGTATTTGAACTGATATAGTGAATGTCACAAGTAGATATTTGTTGTATCTAGGATAAGAGCACTAGATTGCTGTGAAAATATCTTTAAGCTCTTAAGAAGAACTGAGGATATGTTCTTTATTTGGAGAAGGATCAAAGCTAGGAGTGGAAGGACACACCAATTCAAATTTTATATCTGATGTTGATGGTAGAATGTCTACGTCATCGAGTGTGTTTCTATGTCGATATCTTGAAAGGGTTTTAAATAATCGATCAATAGAAACTGAGTACACTGTAGATGCGTAGGATGCATTCTGATTTTAATGTTAGTTGCAGAGTTGGTTGTCATGCCATCAAATATTATGACTATACCGTAAAGACAATGGCACCATAGCCTTTGCTAAGGAGCCTAGGTCTTACCAGATGTTCAAGCACATAGAACAGTAGAACTGCAACTACCTCGAGTAGAAATATATAGAGGTGCAAAGAGCAAACTCCACATGTAATGCAGTTGACCCATTGATAAGTCACTTCGCCAGCCTAAGACTATAGCCTGTCTTATGAAGATGAGGCTTGATACATGGAAGATTAGCTTTTAGTGCAAGTGGGAGATTGTTGGATGTATGCCCTAGAAGCCAATCTTGACTGACACATATTATATTTCTAGAATATAATTTTATACTTATTGGGCAGTAATATTACCATTCATGTTTATATGTCCATGAATCATCTAAAAGATTAACAAGATGATGACACATATTCTCAAAGAGTTGAAAATTTGAGGCATGTGTCATTAATGGTTAATTCTTAAATTGTTCCTAGTCATGGATCATCATGGGGATGGTAATTGATCCAGATAGATCAGTGCACGAATCGCTTCCTTCGAGCAGATGGGTCTTGATTTTATAGTGTAGAGACATTGGAGCGAGAGTGCAGGTGGTTGTTAGAGAACAACTAGCACTGAGCGTGATCTATTGAAAAGTCACATGGATGTCTGCTCACTCGTTAGTAACTTTTTCAATGCTGCAGTTGTATGACTGATCTTTTTTGACATGAAATGACACTACTGCTCGTAGTGAGACTACAGGAGTTTGACAGATACATCAACATGAGTCTCAAAGAGCCCTTATAGTGGATGTTGGTGACAGTTGGTCTATTGTAGAAGTGGGCTATACATCAAAATGGGATCTATCGACTCTAGCAAAAGGTAGTAGTCTTATGGGATTTAAGAGGCTGAGTCCTTAAATCTAAAGCCATAGCAGTGTGATTGATGAAAAAGAATTTTCATAGAATCATATATAGACTCAAGCTGATTGAATCTATCATATGACCAATGTTGAGGTTTGATGATTCATCCATGACCTGCCATCTAGTCAGAACTTACGATAGAGAAACTGCATCATATGTTAATTGCACCTAGAGATTCATCATTTATTCTGCTAGGTTGCCACTATATACTGCTAGGTGCCACTAGTGGATTGTGAGACTCATGAGGCTCATCTTGATGATCAATGATCCTTGATGGACAGAGTTTGAATTGTTTCAATCTATTAAAAAGTATTTCAATGATATTGTGATGGGGATCACAATATATCTTACTACCAGATAGAATAGAACTATGGGGTCACACACAAAAGAGGCTTTCGACTGATCAGATGGTTGAATTATGATTATGAATTATAACAAGATTTAATTATCAATTTGATTGATAATTGATCCAATATAAATATTGCATTATGTAACTTACTAAAGAATTAGTGAGTTATAGAAAGATTAATAAGCAATAAGATTACTAATTAGCTCTATTTGATTGAGCAATGGGGCTTGTATCAAGTCTAATTTGAGTGGATTTAATTTGACTCATTATGGGTTTGATTTGATCAACCCCAATAGGGTTATAGGATAACCCCAAAAGGATCGGATGATTAGTCCCAGTTGAATTAGGATTTGGGTTTGACTCAATTCTTAATTAGACTAGGATTTGGGTTTGGACTAGGAATCCTTATTTTCTTGAGTGCACCAAATTCTAATAGGATTAGGATTAAAAATTATGTTTGACTCAAGCACCAAGAAATAGTCAAATTGGACTAGAACTCCTCCAATTAGAAGATATCTAATCTAAATAAATTGGGCTCCAAATTAGATTTGATTTTCAATTTTTTTGAGTCTAATCTGGTCCTAATATGAATTAGAACTCATTGGAATTTAATTAGGTTTAAAACATCTATTAAATGAAGAGTCCGATGTGATTCAAACTCTTCCTTATCCATGCGCCACAAGGACTCCATGCCACCTTCAATATGTGCTCCCAAAAGACCCATGCCCAAACCAGATTGTCGCCATCTTTTTCTCCCCTTTTGTGCATTTAAGAAAGAAGAGATTAATCCCTTGTTTCCATGAAGAATATGGGCGCTAATATGTTTGTGGGCGGCATTGATAAAATCCAAGAATCCTACACATTTAGGACTCCTATTTCCTAATCAAGATTGGACTCTCTTTTAGCCTATTTAAACCATCACCTTAGGACATTGGAGAAGATATAGAGATCAGGTTTGATGCCTAAAAGGAGGCCCTTGTGTGCATGAAAAACTTGGGAGAAAGGAGGGATGGCGTGAAAAAGGGTGGTGTGAGGTAAGTTTGTTTTAATCCTTTCTTTCTTGCAACCACCAAAAGTTGGATAAAATTTTTACATCTCTATTGTAGAGATTTGATGCATGGATTTTAGAAAGAAAAGAGAAGAAAGAGTTCTTCTCATTATCCCTAATATAGAGATCAAGATCCTCCTACCTCTTCTTCTTCTCTAAGAGTGTCTTAGAAGAAAAGAAGATTTTCAACTATCAAGATGCGATTTCTATAAGAGAGCTAGCACCCAAGTAAAATCAAAAGACTTTTGATCAGATCAGAGTCTCGTGTGGATACCCATAGAGGTCGGACATTTGTGAGGCTAAAAGGGACTTTCGAAAGACATCCGTGATCATCTATTCGCATTGAAGATTGATCCATATCCAGGTATATTTTATATTTATTTTTCTCTACTTGATTTCTGTATCTAAATCTTATCTTATATGATGATCCTGTTATGGTTTGAAGATTTGATCTTATGCATGCTTAGATTAAATTAGATTTAATCTGAAAAATTTTTAAATTCTACTGCATACTAGTTTTGAAAAATTATGCATGCATGAAACTATAAAACTCCAACAACAATATCATTAAAACTCTTTTCAATGGGTTGAAACTATTCCAACTCTACCACCAAGGATCATCGATCATCAAGATGATGCTCGTGGGTCTCACAATCCACCAGTGACACCTAATAGCATATAGCGGCAACCCAATAGAATAAAAGATAATGAACCTCTAGGTACAGTTAACACATGATGCAGTCCCTCTATCGTGAGTCCCGACCAGATGGCAAGTCATAAATGAATCATCAAATCTCATCATCAGTCATATTGATAGATTCAATCAGCTCGAGTCCATATATGATTTTATGAAAACTCTTTTCTATCAATCACACTGCTATGACCATAAACTTAAGAACTCAGCCTCTTTAATCTCATAGAACTATTCCCTTCTGCTCGGATCGATAGATCTCATCTTGATGCACATTCTACTCCTACAGTGGACTAATTGTCATCAACATCCACTACAAGGGCTCATTGAGACTCATGTTGATGTGTCAATTAAACTCCAGTAGCCTCACTACGAGCAGTAGTGTCATCTCAGGTCAAAAGATCAGTCATACAACTGCAACATTGAGAAAGTCACAATAAGTGAGCAGACATCCATGTGCTTCTTGTGTTGGTCACACTTAGTGCTAATTATTCTCTAACAATCACCTGCACTCTCGCTCCAGTGTTCCTACACTGTAGACTCGAGATCCATCTATCTGAAGAAAGCGATCTATGCACTGATCTTTTCAGATTAATCACCATCCCCATGATGATCCTATGATCAGGAGCAATTTAAAAATTAACTATTAATGACACATATCTCAAATTCTCAACTCTTTGAGAATATGCGTCATCATCTTATTAATTCTTTAGATGATTCATGGATACATAAAATACGAATGGTAATATAAATATCCAATAACTACAAAAATATGTCCTAGAGACATAATATGTATCAGCTAAGATTGGCATTTAGGGCATACATCCAATAATCTCCCACTTGCACTAAAGCCAATTTGCCATATACCAAGCCCCATCTTCACAAGATAGCCTTTAATCTTAGGCTAGCTAAGTGACTTATCAGTGGGTCATCTACATCATATGTAGAGTTTGCTCTCTGTACCTCTATGTATTTCTACTGGAGGTAGTCACGTGTTCTGCTACTCTATGTACTTGGATATCTGGTGAGACCTAGGCTCCTAGCAAGGACTATAGTGCCATCATCTTTACAGTATTGTGTCATGGCATCTGATGGCATGACATCCAATTCTGTAACTAACATTAGAACCAGAATGCATCCTACACATCTATAGTATACTCAGCTTTCACCAATCAATTATTTGGAACCCTTCCAAGATATCGACATAGGAACACACCCCATGATGTAGACATTCTACCATCAATGTCAGACATAAAATCTGAATTGATGTATGCTCCCACTCCTAACTTTGATCCTTCTCCAAATTAAGAACATGTCCTCAGTTCTTCTTAGCTTAAAGATATTTTCACAGCAATCTAGCGCTTTTAGCCTGGATACAACGGATATCTACTCGTGACACTCACAGTATTATCTATATCAGTTCAAGTACATTATATACATACATATATGCTCAAAAGGGTAGCAGAGCCCTCTTCAAGATTTCTATGCTGAAATCTTGTCCAGCAAAACTTGCTTCTTTCTTGGCCTGTTCGGATCCAGGGAGGCAATGTATTAAGGATAATTTCTTTTCTAGTGCCTCTGCTTCTTGCAGTAGAAGCATTTTGCTTGACTTTGGTCAGACTTGAGTTTCTTGGTTTGACTGGGCTTGGGTGCTCCAGTACTTTGCACCCTTTTCTTATTTTTCTTATTCTTCATTCATTTCTTAAAGGGTCGACATTTAGAAGAAGACCTTCCCACAACATTCACTGACTCTATTTGGAGCTAGTGATCCTTCTCAAAGTTTTGTAGCAACTCTAGCAAACCATGATAGTTAACAGCAGGCTTTATCATTCAAAAATGAGTAAGAAAAGGACGGTAGGACTTGGGCAGAGAGTTTAGAATAGCATCTTTCCTCAACTACTCATGCAGAGAAATGCTGAGCTTGCTTAGGCATTCAATCATCTCGATCATGTATAATACATGATCAGTGACTGATGCTCCTTCCCTCATTCGAATATTGAAGATGGCACAACTAATCTTGTGCCTCTCAACATCATCGGATGTGCCAAAAGACTCATTCAACATTTGCAACATGTTCTGTGGCTGAGCATTCTCGAAATAACAGCTAAACTCATCATTCATTACCATCAGCATAATATAACAAATCATAGTTTGATCATTGAGCCACTTCAGATAAGTATCTTTGATCGAGCTACGTGCATTTGGAGCTAGCTCCTCAAGTGTCGGATCAGTTAACACATACAAGATCTGTTTGTGCTCTAGTATAATTTTGAGCTTTCAATACCAGCTATCAAAATTTGATCCCATCAATTTATCACTATTTAATAATGATCGGAGCGATAAGATGGTGGCCATAACTACAAAAGAAAAATCAGAACCTAATTAGTATTGAATTGATTAAGCCTAAAGACATGAAGTTTAGTCTAAAAGTTCTTCCACTATTTTATTCGAATTGATAGCCTCTACCTTCAATTCAAGAAATTACACTAATTTTTTAGTAGATACTAGAATCCACATAGACTGTACATGAGCCCGAGTATGGCTCGACCAACCCTTGTATACCCATGGGTAGGTTCTTAACCAATTGTTTTAATTTCTAGTATTCAATTTTGCCCCAAACACCTCTTCAGTAAGCGTGTGGTATCTCCACTAAAAGTTTTGGTTAGGTCCAACCATTAACATACCAAAATTTAGTATATCTAACAAACGAGTGACCAGGCCCGAGTGTAGCTCGGCCAACCTGACCATCATCAGAAAGACACAACTAAAACAACATATTATGAATGATAATTCTGACAGCCAGATGAGCACCAGGCATGTAGTGCCTCCAATGATCCTCTAAACCGTTGGACTCATTATTTACCCAACTTATTGAGAGGCTATGATCTAATTATCACCATAACTATTTTATTTTTAGGGACCTAACAATTTTAAAGAATTAATTAGTTAAATTGAGAGATAAGAAAAGACTTGACCAGTTAATCTTAATCCTCTCACTAACTTCATCAAGTCAAATTAAAGAAGATTAGGTAAAAGCTAATCCAGCCAACCAGTCATAAATCTTCTCACTGACTTCACCAAGCAATGAAGAGGACTGTCAAACTAGGGGCACCTAAATTAGTCACACTGATTTTCTAGTTAGCATGGGTCAACTCCAATCATTAAGTGATCTAATCAAAACATGATTCACCATGTTGGCCAGATAAGTGAGATCGATGGGAGGGATATGCCATTAACTCGACATAGACTCAATCCATGCGAGTAGCTCCCAATTAATGACCACTAATCAAAGCTGCCATACTTACCTTAGAAACCAATTGGTTAGTCATTTTCAATTTGATTAACTTATAGACTTGGATTCAACTACGGAGCTACGATCAAAGTCCATATTATCTAATCAAAGATATGGACTTGACCAACTATATCTATTGAAATTGATCAAGAGAAGAAATTGACCCAATCAAAATTAACTTTTAATTAGATTTGATCAATTATTAACATGGTCCATTATTAATAATTTCTAACCCTAGGTCTAACCCAGTTAAATGGACTTGACTCATGCTAACTCATTAACCCATAAGTTATGAAATTAATGTCTTAGATCTTTGATTCTCAAATCTAGATCGCTTCATTCTTAATTAAGTTTTAGGATGATATGGGTTCAGGTTCGGTGTTTGAAAATAATTTTTAATTTTGTAAAATATTTTTACAATCAATCATCTAATGATTAATACTTTAATTTTAGATCTAATATAAAATTTTAAAATTTCATTCGTTGTTCATCATTATGGAAAAGACCGCGCAGCATTCCTACACACCATAGGAGATCCCATCGAATGGGTAAATAGGATAGTGAAATCCTGATTTCTCCTATGACCGGATGGCTATGAGGATCTATCCAATTAGATTACTATACTATTCAAATTTAAAATTAACTATTTAGATCTAATCTAAATAATTAAAATTAGATTATATACAAAAAATTTATGTCATAAGAAACCTGGCTCTGATACCATCTGAAGGAAAAATGGGAAGTTCAAAGCATGTATTTTTAAAATTTTACAGTAAAATAATAAAAGATTAAATATTTTAATCTTCTAAACATACTTTAGATCATATTTAAATTACCATTAAGGATCTATGACATAAAAAATTTATATATAAAATCTGATATAAAATAGAAAACTGCATCGATCACATCGATGCCCTAAATCTGATCTAACATTTAGATTATGTCGGTAGAGTTCAGAACTTATCACTTTTTTGAAGATCGATGATCTCTACTACTGGTAAGCATGGTACAAAGCTCTCGCTGATGTCGAGCAGCCACACGATCGTCCGACCTCTATAGATCATCCCCCCAAAGCTCTGATCGGATCTTCCTTTGTGGGAGTGCTAGCTCATGTTGAAGGCTCTGGATGGCTGATCCAAGCTTCTTTCTTTGGAACTTTTGAACTCCTCCAGATTGGACAAGACTCACTCTTATATTTTTTTTCTCATAAAACCTAAAAATGAAACCCTAGAACCCATAGCTCAACCCGAGAGGAAGAACACTTCCTCTGTTTCTCACACACGAAAGCCCAACCCACTCTCAACTTTTTATATCCCCTCTCTCAGATTTCTCATGCCAAAAATTACTTCTAATCTCATACAAAATTGATCCACTTTTAAGGTTGGCATCCCATGAAAGATAAGGATAAGAATAAGATAGTTTCAGTTCAAATTCAAGTGTTGGTTGATCCTTATCACCAATTCAAATCAAGTTTGAATTAAATTTTGAATCAAACATCCTTATCTTATGAACTTAGAGAGAGATCGACCAACATCAGAATGGTGTAAAAAATCTCACACAAAAATACTTTATACATGGAGAAATATGGTGGCGTGAAGAGGAGAGTGCAGCTCAATTTGGACTCTAGGTTTTCATTCGAATTCAAACCAATTTGAACTCAAATTTATACCAACCAATTTCTAATTTAAAAAAAAACTTGGATGAAAATGTGGGAAAGATTTTTGGGTATAAGAAAAAATTACATAAAATATTTTTCATGTGAAGAATAAGAGGGTGTTGATAAAGGAGGTGCAAGAGATTCGAATTCGAATTATTTTTCTCATCCAATTAGATTTTTTTAACCCAACTAAATTAGGTTAAACCCAATTAGATCATTAAATCTAATCTAATTAGGTAGTAAATAACTTTGATCAAATCTTAATCAAATCAAAAATTAATCTATCTCAAGTCCTGATCATATCAGGAATCGAACACTCTTAGCGATTAGGTTATCTCATAACATAATCGGGTCAAACTAAATTGAATCTAATTCAATTAGATTTGATCCAAATCTCAATGTTCCATCAAATTAAATTAATTAAAAATTTAATTATTAATCAATCCATCCATAATTCATCAACAATTAGCAAAAATTGATTTATTGTAACTTTGGCATAGAGTTAATCATCAATCGAATTAACTATTTTATCCTAGAATAATTCTTAATCGTTGATCAGCCATATGATCAGTCAGAAACTTCTTTTGAGTGTGACCCCATAGGTTCGAACCTAAGTCAGTATTATGGGAACAATCTTCGTATACCAATCAAAGTGACCATCTAGCAATGATACCCGACGTCCGGATAGGTCGAAAGATTGCAAAGCATCATTCAAGAACCTATTGGCAAATGGTTACTGTATAATTCATCTATTTAACCCAAATGCTCAAGGTGACCTCAGATTTAACTGCTAACCCTGATATGGTCATCCACATTGTATTTCAATTTTTCAAAACCATCACATAGATTACCCCGATCAAGATTTTACTGAATTAAAACACACTGATACAATAACTTCTACTTATTTGAAGGGATTAATTCCATCTTGACTCACACACCGACTTCACAAGTACTTGACTATGCCCATAAATCTTTCATCATTAAATTAGAAATTCAGGTAGTTCGGTACCAAAGCACAGTGAGTTGCTTATAAGTCACCGTGGTGATCTCAGGTCGGAGAGATACTTATATCCATATCCTTCGCAAGCTACTCTTAACAACAAAGTACTCAGCAATTGGTCACGTTTAGTGAGATGTACTCCTACGTCTTATTTGCATGCCATGCCAATGTCTCCACACTCCGTGATTAAGAGGACAACCAATGTACATAGCACACAATGACCTATACTTGATAGCTATCATCCTAATAATAGTATATCATTTGGTCATGAACTTAAGGTTTAAAGACTAAATGATACATCCTCCTATATCGAATCAAATAGTCCTAAGGACTTCATCACATAACAGAAGTTCAAAATGAAATGTACACAGTGATGAAAAAATCAAATCACATTTATTAATTCAACAATTCATATATAATTACAATGATAAGCACAACTGTCAACAGACTGACGATTGACTTTGGGACATAATTTTCAATAAGGCTCCTTTAAATAGATATAAAGATTGAATCCTATTCAATCTTATAATATAAGTCCTACTTGCATTTGGTTTTTTAATAACTTAAGTTATTCAACTTCCATTAGGAGACCTATTAGGCACCAATTCTTGGAGTCCTTGCATCCACTAAATTACACCCTAAAGTGCACCCAAGAGATGCCCCTATAAGGATTCACATACCCTCTAAAGATGGGACACGCCCAACTTGATCAAATCAAGTGGCGCCCCATAAAAAACTATCAAGAAAATTAAGGACTTGCACCCTTAATTCATTTGATCTAAAACCTTAGACACCCAAAAATTGAAGTCCAATGAATCTAATTCATTTAGATTATTAGTAGATAATTTAATTTAAATTATCTTATCAAATAAGAAATCAAACATAAAGAGAAAATTAGATCCAACTATGTGCTAACAAAGGTTACCTTAAACCCAATCAGAGTTCTCTAAACCCAATTGATACTTCAGATCTAATCTCTTGGTTGTGTGAGCTCATAGATTCAATTCTATCTAGTAGTATGATATATAATGATCTCTATCAAAGTATCATTGAAACTCTTTCCAATGAGTTGGAACAATTCCACTCTAATTCATCAAGAATTGTCGATCCTGAACAATTCTAGTGAGCTCTCACAATCCACCAATGACACCTAGTAGTATGTAGTGGTAACCCAATAGAACTGAAATAGAACCTCAAGGTGTAGTTAATGTATGATTCAGTTCTTCTATCGTGAGTTCCGACTAGATGGCAGGTCATGGATAAATCGTCAAACCTCAACATTAGTCATATGATAGATTGGATTAACTCATGTCTAATTGTAATTTCTATAGAAACTCCTTTCCATCAATCATACTACTCTCTATCAAGATCAGATCCCATCTTGATGCCCACCCTACTCCTACAGTAGATCAATTATCGCCAACATCTACTACAAGAGCTCATTGAGACCTATATTTATTTGTCAGTCAAATTTCAATAGTCTCATTGCAAGCAGTAGTACCATCTTAGGTCAAAAGACCATTCATACAACTACAACATCGAGACAATCACTAATAATCGAATAGAAATTCAAGTGATCTCCCATATGATTATACTTAGTACTAGTTATTCTCTAACAACTACCCACACTTATCATCCAGTATCTCTACACTATATACGAGAGACTCATCTATCTTAAAAAAAGTGATCTATACGTCAGTCGATCCAAATTAATTATCATCCTCATGAAGATCCTATGATCAGGAGCATTTAAAAATTAAATACATATCTCTAATTCTTAATACTTTGGGAATATGCATCGAAAGTTAATTCCACAGATGATTCAAAGATACATCACACTTGAATGAAGAATAAATTTGCTCTTTTATTGATCAAATCAATATATTAAGTATAAAATTGTATCCTAGATTTATTATAATATGTCAGCCATAATGGCTTCTAGAATATATATCTAACATATGGTACTGAGTTTATGTCATTTTTAATTGTTCACTTATTATTATAGTATCATTCACAATGGTATCACAATAATCATTCTTATTGATGCCATCAATAAGATTTAGACAATAGTGACAATTACTTAAAATGATATTTTCAGGATTGAGAACAAGCTTCACGATTCTTAATGTTAGAACTGGAATAGACTTCCATCCCTCATATTCAAGAGTTTCTTGCCGTTCTCAAATCTTTCTACTATATTGAAATTTTTTATAACTATTTGCAAACATGACTTATTATGTCAGTATCCTATACCCAGATAGTAGTATTATATCAATAGAGAAACTTCAAGAAGTTATCATATAACTATCTTGACCAGCAACCATTTACTGATTTTTCTTTTAGGCCTATTTGGGTTAGTCTTAGACTTCTTGATCAATGCAACTCAAAAATAATATTCATCTTCTAATACTGGCTATCGAAATTAGATCCGATAATGTTATCATTGTCCAACAGTAAACAGAGTGACAATATTCTAGCCATTTGTGAAAAGAGAACATTTGACCTATTAGTATATGAACTTTTTAAGCCTAAAGACTTGGACTTCAGTCTAAAAGTTCTCTCACTATTTTATATAAATTGATAGCCTCTATCTCCATTTTGAAGAATTACTTTAATTCCTTAGTGGGTGCTAGAATCCTCACAAACTGCATTCGGGCTCGAGTGTGGCTCGGCCAATCCTAGTGCATTCATGGGTAGGTTCTTAACCAATTATTTCTTTAAATAATTTTTAGCAATCAGAATTTATCCCAGGTATTTCTCATCTAATTAGGTCCAACCATTAACATGACTACATCAAGTGCATCAAGTAAACGAATGCCCAAGTTCAAGTGTGGGCTCGACCAACCTGACCATTGATCTGAAGGACACAACAAAACGATCATATGATGAATAATAATTCCAATACCCAATAGACACCAGGCATATGGTACCTCCAATGCCTATTTAGAATATTGAACATATTATCATGCACTTTAATGGGAGGCTATGATCTAGTTATCCTCATAACTAGCTCATTTTATCGACCTAATAATTTAGAAGATTTAGTTAATATATTTTATAAGACATCAATCGACCTGCAAGTTATACATTCTCTCAATAACTTCATCAAGTCATGTAAAGGGACTAGAGATTAGTTGGTCCAATCAGTAAGTCATAAATCCTCCTACTGACTTCACCAAATCATAAAAAGAAATTAGAGACAAGTCGGTCCAGAGCACCTAAATCAGCCATACTAATTAACCTTAATGACATGGGTCAACTCAAGTCACTTATTGATCTAATCAACCGAATGACTCGAGCTTAACCATTGAGCCACAATCAAGGTCCATTTGGTTTAATCAAAGATACGGACTCGATTTTCTACAACTATTGTGTTTAATCTAGAGTATCCTTGACCTAATCTAAATCAACTATTGATTAGATTTGATCAACTATTCTTTTTAGCCCATTAAGTCTTTGATTCTAACCTTAGGTCTAACCCAATTGAAAGGACCTGATTTGAGCTAACTCATGCTCCATGTTTTATGCAATGTCGTTAGATCTTTAATCATAATTCTAGATCTAAAATATATTTTTTAATTCTCAATTAAGTATAGAATTAACATGGATTAAGATTATTAATTGAAATCATTTCAATTTTATAAAATAATTTAATATGAATTTTTATGCAAAATTTTTTGTTCTAAAAACTAGATGGGCTCACCCCTGAATTGAGTTGGCTCACTTCAGTGGGTTGACTAAGTCTGATTCTTTGTTAACTAACTGATCATGAATAGTAATCATTACTATTCAGCTTGAGACAAGTGGGTCAGATCAGTTAGCACTGAGCCAATTAAATTGAAAAATTGGATCGACATAGTTCAAAACTGAGTCAGCTTAGTTGGTGTGCCAACGGATATCATATAGTTTCAAATCTAAAAATTCTCGCATAAACTAAAATAAAATCAATTATAATAAACTTTAGATCATATCTAAATATTTTATGATTTCAAATTTTATTTTTCATGATTAAAATAATTTTAATCATATCGATTAGATGTTCTATTTTTATACAACTCAAGTTTTGTATCACATACAATAAATCCTAGGATTTCAACATCTAAGGTTTTGCAGAAAAGTAAGTTCTTCCTTTAACTTTCTTCTTTATAGGATTAAATCACATTGCACCCTAACACATCATAAGAGAACCCTATCGAATAGGAAGAGAGGGTCTTTAAATCCTTTTTGCTTCTATGACTATATGGCCTAATGATCAATCCAATTCAAATACTTGCTAATCAGATCATCTAATCTACTCACATATCATATATGCAAAAATTTAGATCTAATCAAAATTATATCAGATCTGATTTTTACATAGATCATATCTAAAATTAGATCATAACACATCTCAAGCATTACTAAATCTAGATTTCAACTCTACATGTATATATATTTATGTCATAATGAACCTTTGCTCTGATACTAGTTGAAGAGAAGCGTGGTAGTTTTGTGCATGTATTTTTAAAATTTTACAGTGCAACATACATAGATTAAATAATTTAATCTACAATGGATGCAAAGATCAAATCTAAAACTATTATATAGGATCTATGACATGAACTAATATGCATGTATGTAAATCTGAAATCTAAAATTCAACAAGTATAGATCATATCTATATCAAATTAAATCATATCTAAATTATATTTAGATCATATCTAAATATGAATTGAGTTCAAAACTCTATACTTGAGTATGAATAGCAAATCACTACATCCAAAATTCATAATAGTTGATTCTTCAAGATGCTAAGCAGTCGCACATGCATCCGACCTCTACAGGTATCCACACGAAGCCCTTGTACTGATTAATCTTCATGAGAGTGCTTGCTCACCAAGACACCATGTTCTTGGCTAATCTAAGAGAAACATGAAGAAGATGAAGAAGAAGGAGACCCTCTCTTTTTCTTTCTGGATCCACACATCAAATCTCTATGATAGAGATCAAAAGAAGAATCATTTCTTCTTAATTCTCCCATGCACAAAAGAAAATCTTTCTCTCTTCTTTTCACACCTTTAAAAAAAATTTTCTTCTCTAATTTTTCATGATAAAAATTAGATCTAATCTAATTTCTCATGTAGAAAATAATAACACAAAATTTTAAGCTCTAGAAAAATCTAAAAGAGAGACCCAAGAGAAGAACTATTCTTTTCTCTTCTTCTTATTTTTTTCTCATTGATCTAGAGCCCTAGAAACCTCCAACATCCAACCAGACTTTTTTGGTATTTTTTTCTCTAAGTTCTCATATTAAAAATTAGATCCAATCTAAGTTTCATCTTAGAAAAAAATTTAAAAAAAAAATTAAGAGAAGAACTCTTTCTTCTCCAAGGCTACATACAAGAAAGAAGACTTTTCTTCTTCTTTCTCTTTCTCTCATTGAAAAGAGAACCTTTTTTTCTCCAATTTTCTACTGTCAGACCAGCAGAGGAGCCTCTCTTTGATGCCTTAAAACCAACAGCAAACTCTCATAAAATTTCTTCCAAAGAGGAGGAGAGAAGAGGGGCTTAGGTGTATGAAGTTTGGGGCGTCCAACTCTTGGATGCCCCCACCCTTTTTTTTTCTTTTGGGAGACAACAAGAGGAGGGACATATTGGATCACACATGGAAGAGAAAAGAGGCACGACAAATATTGGATGGGGCGTGGGATTTCACATTGGAAAGAGGTGGGGCGTGGGATCTCTTAAATAAATAGGTTTTGGGTTGGTTCAGTCCTATTCCAAATAGGACTCATGAATCTTGGTCCAACTCTAACTAATTCTTAGATTCAATCCTAACTAACATAGAAATTAGTTATAATAAACTAACTAATTAGATCTTAGCCCAATTATAAAACCAATTAGGCCCCAATCCAATTGAAAATTAATTAGATTGAAACTCCATTGATCCAGAGATTGATTCGTGGACATTTTCCTTTAACATTTTCAGAAAAGCATTTGATAATAGGGCTTGATCCAATCAAACGTATTATTCAATAGGATTTGATCTAATTAAAGTTTAAGTCAAACTAAATTGAATCTTATTCAACTCAAAATTTGATTTGCATCTCTAAGATCAGTTAGAACAAGCCCTATTATCCAATAGGGCTGCATCCAATCAATCCAAAGCAAATCTAACTGAATTCAATTCAATTAGATTTGATCCAATCCTTATTGCTCAATCAAATTGAACCAATTAACAATCAAATTATTAATTAATTAATTTTTTATTTATCAGTCATTTGTAAATAATTTATTACAATCTTTGCATAGGATTAATTATCAATCACATTGATAATTAAATCCTTCAACGATTCATAATCGTCGATCAACCATTTGATCAAATAGATAGTTCTATGTATGTGACCCCATAGGTTTAAACATAAGCTAGTAGTACAAGAATAATTTCTGTACCAATCGATGTAACCATCTAGCAATGGTGACTCAATGTTTGAATAGGCTGAATGTATGCCCAGCAATACTTTAGAACCTACGTAAATATAGTTACCGTATAATTCATCCCTTTGACTCTCGATACTCAAAGATGATTAGGGTTAAACTGTCAACCTATGATGAGTGCTCCATATTGTGTCTCAACCTCAAAAATCCTGTGACTCCTCACTTCTACTACTTTGATCAAGATTTTACTAAATTGAAATATAGTGATGCATTATCTCTAATTTTACATGGAGCAGTCAATCCCATCTTGACTCGCACTAATATTTTATAAGTACTTGACTATACCTAAAAATCTTTCATCATCAAATTAGAAATTCGGATAGTCTGACACCAAAGTACAGTGAGTTGCTTGTAAGTCACTAAGGCAGCCTCAGATCAGAGGGACACTTTTACTCATATCCCATCAGAGTAACCCTTGACAGTAGTGCTCCGGAGTTGGTCATGCTCAATGAAATGTACTCCGATATCTCACCCATATGCCATACCCATGTCTCTACATACTTTGGTTAAAAGGACAACCAACTAATATGGTACATAACGACCTACGCTTGATACAATTATCGTCTTTTGTAATAATTGTATTATTTAGTCGTGAGTAGAATTTAAAAACCATATGATAAATCCTCTTTTATTATTTAGGAAGTGGCCCTAAGAACTTCATAGCTCATGAGTTCTATTTAGGAAGATGTATTCCTTATGATGAATCTGCTAAATAAAATTTATCATTTTATAATTCATATATATGTATGGAGCACAATCATCTACAACCTAAATGATTGGCTTTAAGGCATATTTTCCAACAAACCCACTATAGCCAACACATATAGTAAAGACCCGAATGGCTAAGAACTAAGTGAACGTGTAGTCAAACTATAACAGTCTCACTATAAATAGCTGATGCACGCTAGTCAAAGGACAATCACACCATTGCAATATTGAAAAGATCATGACAAGTGAGTAGACATCCAAGTAATTTCTCATGTTGACCACTTAGTGAAGTTGGTCTCTAATAATCACCTATACTCTCACCCTAGTATCTCCACACTGCAAACTCGAGACTCATCTGTCCGAAAGGGAGGTGATCCATGCATCAATCTAACTTGATTGATTACTATCCTCTTTAACGATCCTTCGATCGAGAGCATTTAGAAATTAACCACTAATAATATATGTCTCAAATTCTCAACATCTTAAGAATATACAAAATCAACTATTAATCCCTAGATCAAATTATGGGCACATGAAACATAACTAAAAATAAAATTACCCTTTATTAATAATATATATTTATAAGTACAAAGTTATGCTCTGAAATTACAAAAGGTGTCAGCCAATAATTGACTTTTAGGACACTCATCTAACAAACTCCCACTTGATCTAAAGCCAATTGGCCATATATCTAAGATCCATCTTCTCAAGATGAGCTTCGATATTTTACTAGTTGAGAGGCTTGGTCAGTCGGTCCACCATGTTTTGCGTGGAGTCGACTCTTTGCACCTTGACGAACTTCTTTTTGAGGTATTCGTGTCTGATGTGGAACCATCGCTCGATATGTTTGGACTTCTGATGAGACCTAAGCTCCTTAACGAGGGCTTGGTGCTATTATTGTCGCAGTGCAGTGCAATGGCATTCGATGGCATCACACCTATCTTTGCAATAAACTTTTTAAACCAAAATGCTTCCTTAGTAGCTTCAGAGGTGGCGATGTATTTGGCTTCTATGGTAGAATCTATAATGACTGGCTGCTTGAAACTCTTCCAGCTAATCAATCCTCCATTACACAAAAAAATATATCCCAATATAAACTTTCTATCATCGACATCAGATATGAAGTCTAAATCCCTCCACTTTTAGCTCTGCTCCTCCACCAAAGACTAAGAATCAATCCTGAGTCCTTCTCAAGTACATAAGAATATTTTTTATAGCAATCCAATACTTTTTATTTAGATTTACTTGATATCTGCTCGTGACACTCATGGTAAGGCTATATTAGTTCGTGGACATAGTATGGCATACACAAGATTCCCTACTGCCGAAGCATAAGAGATCTTGGTAATATATTGGATCTCCTTAGGTGGGCCAGGACATATCTTTTTGGAGAGATAAGTGCCATGCCTAAGGGGCAATAGACCCCTTTTAGAGTTTTCCATCCTGAACCTCTTCAGCACCTCCTCTATATACATTCAATATGGGAGTCCTATCATTCTCTTAGATCTATCTCTATAGATCTTTATACCAAGAATGTAGGAAGCCTCTCCTAAATCTTTCATGGTGAATTATTTTGATAACCATACTTTGATCGATATCAGCATGGGAATATTATTCCCAATTAGGAGGATGTCATCCATGTACAATATGAGAAATGTGATAATGCTCCCACTGACCTTTTTGTATATATATAGCTTCTCCTCATTTTTTATGAAATCAAATATTTTAATTACATCATTAAATTGAGCGTTCCAACTCCGAAATACTTGGTTGAGTCTATATATAGACCTTTGCAGCTTGCAGACCTTGTGATCACTATCATAGAATATGAAATTTATAGGCTGCTCTATATAAATATCTTTCTCAAGATATCCATTTAGGAAGGCAGTTTTCACATCCATCTATCATATTTCAAAATCATGGTAAGCCGCAACCACAAGCAGAATCTGGATAGATTTCAACATGGTTACGAGCGAAAAAGTTTTCTGATAGTCAATGCCTTTGCATTGACTATAACTTTTTACAACCAGCCTTATCTTATAGGTTTTTACCTTACCATCCGAACCTATTTTTTTTTTATAGATCCATTTACACCCAATAAGTACTATATCTTCAAGTGGATCTACTAAAGTCCAAACCTGGTTGGAATACATGGAGTCAATTTCTAACTTCATCGCTTTCTTCTATTTTTTGGAGTCTATATCTAACATTGCCTTATCGTAGATCTTGGGATCATTCCTAATATCCCTATCTCTCACAAAGAATACTTTCTCTAGATCTTCTGTAGGAATATCTAAGTACCTATCAGGAGGACAGGAGATCTTACTTGATCTATGAGATAGAGGTGGTACCACATCTATTGACTCACTATTGGATTCAGATTTTTGGACTCAATGCTCTTCAAAGACCTTCTCTTCGAGCTCAATTTTCCTACCACTGTCTCCATCTTAAATAAACTCTTTTTTCAAGAAGATGGTATGATGGCTCACAATCATATTGTGATTCTCAGAAAGATAGAAATAGTATCCCATGGATTCCTTAGGATATCTTATAGAATGAGTCCTAAATGACCTAGCCTCTAACTTGTCTGCCTGCTATATCACTTGACATGGGCCGAACATCTCCAAATCTTTATGTAACAAAGAGTTGGTTTTTTACTATGCTATAACTCATATAGTGCAGTAGGAATGGATTTAGAGGGAACCATATTCAAAAGATGAATAAAAGAAAACAACACATGTTCTTAGAGAAAAATAGAAAGATTTGTGAAGCTCATCATGCACTAGACCATATCTAATAGGTCTGGTTCTTCTTTTCAGATACCACATTAAGCTGAAGTGTCCCTAGAGGTATTCATTGTGAGACTATGCCATTTATCTTTGAGATAGATCTAGAATTTTTTACTAAGGTATTCCCCTCTCCGATCTGATTGAAGATTTTTTTTTAAATTTTTTAGTTTACTTTTCTACTTTATACCTGAACTCTTTGAACTTTTCAAAGATTTCAAAATTATGATGTATCAAATACGCAAACCCATATTGTGAGTAATCATTGATAAAGATTACGAAGTAAACACAGCCACCCTTGGCCTGTATATCGAATGGACCACACACGTCAGTTTGCACCAAGGCTAATATTATCTCAGTAGCCCTTTCCCTATATCCTACAAAGTATAGCTTGGCCGTCTTTCTTTGAAGATAGGACTCATAAATCGGATAAGACTCAAAAGTCATTGGCTTGAAAAGACCATCTTTCTCCAACTTGTTCAGTCTGTCCTCTCCTATATTGCCTAGTCTAAGGTGCCACAAATACTTTTGACTAATCCTATCTCTAAATCTCTTAGATCCTACAGCATTCACAATTTGCTTGTTAATATTAACACTCGTATCTATATGCAAAAGATAAAGATCTTTAATCAAGAAAGGACGTGCAACAACTTTATTTCTAAAATAAATCGTATACATATCTTTATTGAATTGAAATTATAATTATCCTGTGCCAGCATAGATACAAAAATTAGATTTCTACTAGCTATAGGTACAAAGTAACAGTCTTTTAAAATTAAACTAATTCCTAATGATAGTTGCAAAGTGTAGGTCTCGATAACCACAGCAGCAACTCTTGCTCCATTACCGATCCGAAGAGTGATCTCGCCTTCCCTCAGTCTTCTAACTTCTTCCAAACCCTCAAAGAAGTACATAAGTAAGCACTTGAAAAAGAATCTAGAATCCAACTAGAAGAAGAGAAAATCATTAGTTTAGTTTTAATTATGAGCAAATCAGATGTACCTTCAGAAGGCCTATTCTTCTTCCTATTCTTCACGCTCGCCAGGTAGGCTGGATAGTTTCTTCTCTAATATAGCCTTCGACATTATAATGGAAATATTTTTTCTTATCATCAGCCTTCTTGGAAACCTCCTTCTGATTCTTCACTGGCTTCTTCTTCTTCTTCTAAGTAGACTTTCTCTTAGAGGAAGCTTGCTCCATAATAAGAATCATGCTCCTTGAACCTTTCAAGGTACCCTCAGCTATCACCAACATATTCAACAGCTTGGGCAGGATGCTATCAATCTTATTCTTATGGTAGTTCATGATGAACTATCCATATGACTTAGAAAGAAATTGGAGGATCAAATCCATCTACAATTCTTTGTCCATCATCATCCCAAGCTTCTGAAGCTCTTCGATGTCCTTGATCATTATTAAACAATGATCATTGATGGACTGCCCATCATGCATTTTTATTCTAAAAAATCTATGAGAGATCTCAAAGTGAGCCATGCGACTTTGCTCAGCGTATAACTCTTGCAGGTGAGTCAGTAAGTCCCTAGCAGTTCGTATGTCTTTATGCTGGCACTGTAGATCATTTGATATGGATGCAAGAATATAGCACTTCGTCCTATTACCTTCGTCCATCTATTTCTTAAGTGTAGCTCATTGATCAGGGGATGGATGACCTAACAATGAAAGAGTTAATGTCCTGCAAGCTAATCTTATGGCATATGTAAAGGGATTAATCAGCTTTACCTTTCATACTTGTGTAATTGACATATTTTATTATGAATAAAATTAAGATATTTTATTTCATCATATACTGTGTATTGATTAAAATTATGATGAATCCCGTAGGTTAGGGCAATGGATTTAAAATGACGATTAAATCATGCCAGCGAGACCTAAAGTCCTAAAATTCTAATCTAAAATCTTTCCAGTCATAGGATCATTGAGTTAGGGCTCAATGATATCAAATACTGGCACATCTTATGTATGCTTGATGGAGAGCATGATTGATCTCACAAATTACTTGTGTAGGGATACTAATACAAGGATATGGGTGCTCATAGAAGGATGAGTTTACTGAAGTGATCCGTCATGAGAATTACATCTTATGAATATCTTACTTACATGTCAAATAATGGTTCTCTAGTGGGAGTAGTGCATGTGGTCCTTTGACCTGAGACTGCCACAGTATCTTGTATATATGATCTATATTTTGATTTATCTTCTATCATGATTTTTTAAGATATGTGTGGGGTATTTTGGATATGGTGATATATGTATCGAGATAGTGAGTAAGTCAATAAGGAATTGATCACTTTCGATAAGGAATTGATTTAGGTCATCTTAAGTAATCTCGTCAGTCGATGACTTAGAAAGTCTTTGATCAAAGCAAGACGAAAATTAGAAAAATAGTTTCTAATAGAGATTCATTCAAATAAGTGTTAGGATTTGATATTTTTCCATACCCATTATTTATTCGGGATAAAAGATGATCGAAGGATTGATATTTTTGATACTTGCCATTGAAGGATATTTTTGATATTTTCATCAAAATATTCAACATCTTTTAGGCAGGCATGACATATTGCTAGACCTCAATCATGTCTTGTAGGTTTTTATGAATTAAAGAGATTAATTCATGAGTCAATTAGAGAACATTCTAATTTGACAACTTGAGTCTACATGGGTTTGACCTAAATCAATTAGATAGAATCTAATCAAATCAAATCAACATGTATCTGGACCTACTGCTGGCTAGATGTGGAGCCTAATGGGTTACACACATTAAAAAATTGGTCAAAAAAATTTTTTGAATTGAATTATGAGTTATTAGATCCTAATTGGGTGGTTAATTGACAAGCTAGCACTTATATGCTAACCATAGCTCCTATTTTGATCAATATCGGTTCAAACCTGATCCAGTTTGTGAACTAAATTAATTAAAAAATAATTTAGGTTCTCCTTTGATGGGGGCAGCCATTAGATGGTGCCGCATGGCCCTTTTGGTCATTGGAATAATAAAGTCCAAAGGGGATTGGACTCTATCCAAGGTTTGCCGCACAATATGAAGGTGCTCACTTATGTTGGCATGGAGGAATCTACAGAGTCCTTCTTTGATGGGTTTAAGACCTGTGTTGCAAACCCTCCATCAACCTAACATAGGTTTCAGGGCATTTGATGGCATGATAATGCATGGAAGAAGGGAGAAGATCGGCACGCATGCATGAAGACTTCCCAAAGAGGTGCTTGGCATTTTTCTATTTTAACATAGAAATGAGAGGCTTCCTAAGGGGTTTCTCTTGGAGATTTAAATCAAAAACAACCATCCTACAACATGGCAAAATATGAGAATTTTTTTATTTATGTTGGGGATGCCAAAAGGTTTCTTCTGTGGGCGTGCACGTGAGAAGGCTGTGAAATAGTGTTTTCATTCCGAAGTTCTTATGAGATAAGCCTTTTTATTTGGTAGTTGGAAAATCACCGCGAGATGCTTTTCACACCCCATCTATAACTATAAATGAGGGGTAGTACTGAGGGGAGAGATCATTCAATTCTAACATCTCTCTCTCTTATCTTGGTTATTAAGACAAGAATTCTCTCCTCTCCTCTCTCTCACACCCTTAATGCTCTTAGGACAAGCCTTTCTAGCCTAGTCTAAGCCTAAATAAGTTTAGGACAAGGCTCTATAGGGTCTTAAGAGGTCTAGCCAAGTTAACTAGGAGCCAAGAAGTGGTCCAAGTTAGGTTCAGAAAGTGGTTTGGTCAAATCGATCAAGTCAGGGTCAACTCAGGTCTGGCGATCAGGTTCAGAAGCACCATCTTTTTGAGCCAATTTCTATGTGGATCACTGTTGGAGGGTATGCACTTATATACCTTATGGGGATAATGAAAATAGCGATTGAGGTATTTATAAAATTATATGCTTCATTTTATCATAGTTTATTAATTTGGTTGAATGCATCAAAGGAGATCTTGGGATTTAGGGTTTCGAGTATTCTTGGATTTCATAAATATTTTTGAAATCCAACCTTCTGCTATTTGATCGAAACCCAACAGTGGTATTAGAGCCTCTTTTGGTTAGTTCAATCAAATTATATTGTTGGCTCCATGATCTAGGGTTTAATATATTTTCATTTGTTATGCAAATTAAATCCTAAATTTGAAATTCTATATCAAGTATTATGTTTCATATGTTCAATTGCAATATCAATTACAATATGCCTAATATGCAATGCTTCATATGATTTAGTATAGATGCTATATGTTAGAATGTGCATGAGACCGACAAAGCCCTCATAAAAATTATATTAAGTGGTAGTGACAACAACTATGGGTTAACCAATTTTTGATCAATTAATCAATTAGTATCTAGGAAAGTGCTAAAGGTGATTCTTTAATTGGTTCTATTGACTAATCTGGCCAATTTATTGGTATCTAAAAAAAGCAATGGGAAGACCCCCACCTACTTACCTAGCCAATTTGGTTAAGCAGTCTAGAAATTGAAAAAACTCTAATGTTGAAAACACTACTCGGGGCTTTCCTTCGTACTAGGTCAATGTTATGTTAAGAACCATAGTAGGTTGTTGCGCAGTCACAAGGCTTACTATGAGGGTAGATGTAATATAGTCCTGGTGCATATAAAATGCTTACAGTATTTTTGGATACACTGCTTTATTGTGCAACCACAAAGACAATATTATTCAAATTGGATTGTATATAAATGAAGGGTTAAACTTAACTAGACACTATAGTTTATTATGCAACCACAGGGCTATGAGTGTGCTAGAGGCTAGTGTTTTGTTGAGAATTGTATGAATGCAATTGGAAAGGGTGTTTCCCTACTCTTGAACTTATAAAACATTTATGAAGAATAGGGATCTCAACCCAACTAAAGAAATCAAATTAGGATTTTCTCACCTATCATGTGTGAAGGATATGGTAGATAAAATAGTGGGAGACACAATTAGATTTAAGTCCTCTTCTATTTATAAATGCCATTATGAGTGTTTGCTTATACGTTGTTCTTTATTTAATGTAGAATATTTCTACATAAATGGCATCTTCTTTGTCACTGCGTGGTATATTAGACACAAATAAATTGATCGATCCTAACTTTGTGGATTAGTTAAAGAATTTAATGATTGTGCTTACTCAAGAGAAAGTTTTCTATATCCTCGACACTCCTAATCTAGGGTCAAAAGGAGAAAATGCTATGGAGGAGGAAAAGACCACATACAGGATGTGGTAGAATGACAATACAACTATCAAATGCATTATGTTGGCCTCAATGAGTAATGAACTGCAGAGGCAACATGATGGCATAGACCCTCAGTCTATACCTCTCAACTTAAAAGAGTTGTATGGAGAGGAAAGTAGAACTGCATGATATGAAAATATCAAAATAGTTGTTCTGTGCAAGAATGAGTGAACGCTTGTCTGTACAAGGTCATATTTTGAATATGATTGACTTAATCACATGATTAGATCAATTAGGGTTTGTTATGGATGGAGAGCTCTCTCAGGATTTGATCTTGCAATCACTACTCAAATTCTTCTCACAGTTTGTTATCAATTATCATATGAACAAACTGAATACCACTTTGTCTGAGCTATTAAACATGTTAAAAATAGCTGAGAGTCACTCAAGAGTGACAAAGCTAATCTTCTTTTAGTAGATAAGAAGAAGATGATGGCAAAGGGAAAGGGTTCAAAGAAAAATAAAAAACTAAACCCTAAAGGTAGCAAATTCAAGAGAAAAAAGGTGAAGAAGGTCTTCAAAGATGGTACCTGCCTTCATTGCGGCAAGCAGTGACACTGGAAGAAAGATTGCAAGAGCTATCTTGCAACTATGAAGCCAGATATTGGTGGAGCATCTAAAGGTTTGTACATAATACAAACTGGCTTTTCATTAAGTGCTTCAACTTTTAATTTATGAGTATTGGATACTATTTATAGATCTCATATATGCAAGTCATTATAGAGCCTACAGAAAATTAGAAGTTTAAAGGAAGGTGACTTCATACTGTATGGAGCTAATGGAGAATCCATTCAAGCAAAAGCAGTTGGCACCTATTATTCATTTGTATCTATGGGCAAGACAATTATATTAAGAGATTGTTATTATATACCTAGTATAATTAGAAATATTATTTCTTTACCAATGTTATTGAGACATGGTTATGAAATAAAAGCAAAGAGCAATAGTTGCTCTATTTTTCTATCTAATGAGTTTATTGGAAAGGCATATGTAGATAATGGTCTTTTTATACTTTCACTTAATGATAATATTTTTATAATGGATAAAAATAAGAAAAGGAAGAGAGAAAATGATAAAATGATATATCTCTGACATTACCGACTTGGTCATATCAATGAGTTAAGGATTAACAAGTTAATCAAAGATGACCAAATCTCCATTCATTAGGAATAATTTTCAATCATTAGGCACTTGTGAATCATATCTCATGGGAAAGATGACCAAATCTCCATTCATTGGACATGGAGAAAGGGCTAGTGAATTGTTAGGCCTAATACATTCAGATGTTTGTGGGCCTATGATAACTAATGCCACGGGTTGATATTCTTATTTTATCATATTTATTGATGATCGATCATGGTTTGGATAATGTGTATCTTATGAAACATAAATCCAAAGTCTTTAAAAAATTTAAGGAGTATCGAAAGATGGTTGAGAAAAAAACTAAAAAAAGTATTGAAATCCTTAGATTTGATCAAGGAGGAGAATATTTATCCAGTGAGTTTCTTGATTATCTGAAGAAAAATGATATTCTCTCTGAATAGACCCCTCCTTATACACCACAGCTAAATGGTGTAGCTAAAAAAAGAAATTACACCTTATTAGATATAGTGTGGTCTATGATGTGCTTCATAGATCTTCTTGTTTCATTTTGAGGATATGCACTAGAAATTGTTGCCTATATTTTGAATAGAGTACCTTCTAAATCTGTCACTAGTACTCCATATGAAATATAGAAAGGCAAAAGATCCAATCTTAAACATCTTAAGATTTGGGGTCACCCAGCTTATGTCAAAAATATTTTTATACAGAAAAATATAGGTTTACAGGGTATCCTCTAGAAAGTATTGGATACTATTTTTATCATCCTACTGAATAAAAAATATTTGTCAGTACACACACTACTTTCTTGGAAAAAAAATTTATCCAAGAAAAAGGTAGTGAGAGGATAGTTAAACTTAGAGAAGTTCAAACCTACATATAATTTCTCAAAAACTTGTAGATAGTCCACAACTTGAACCTCAACCTAATGAACCCAAAGATAATATACATCTACATAACACACCCCTGTCCAAAGATTAAAAGGAGTGTGAAATGCACCTTTAAGATATCATTTTGTCATTGAAAATGACAATGAAATCTAGATCATATAGGATAATGATCCTCTAACTTATTTGAAAGTTATCATGAGTAGGGACTCTAATAGATAGCTTGAAAGCCATGAAATCTAAAATAGACTCCATGTACTCCAACCAAGTATAGACTTTGGTTGATGCGCCTGAGGTTATAATCTCGATAGGGTACAAATGGATCTTCAAAAAGAAGATCGGAGCTAATGGCCAAGTTGAAACCAACGGGACTAGGTTGGTGGCAAAAGGTTTCAGATAATGACAAAAAATTGACTATAATGAAACTTTCTCACCAATGGCTATGCTCAAGTCTATCCAGATAATACTTGCCATAGTTATATATTATGATTATAAAATCTGACAAATGGTTGTAAAAATTATCTTCCTTAATGGCAACCTTAAGGAAGAAGTTTATATGTCACAGTCGAAAGGGTTTGTCTTAAGTGAGAGACCAAATCAAATATGCAAACTTAAGAAATCTATTTATGAATTAAAACAAACATCAAGGAGCTAAAACATCCATTTTAATGAAATAATCAAAGAGTTTGGCTTCATCAAAAAATGTGGATGAATCATGTGTATCAGAAGACTAGTGGGAGTGGCATTATCTTCTTGGTCCTATATGCTAATGACATTCTTATTATGGGAAATGATATTCTATTATCACAATCGATCAAATCTTGGCTATCTAAAAAGTTTTTCATGAAAGACTTGGGAGAGGCATCCTATATACTTGGTATAAAAATCTATAGAGATAGATCTAAAAAGATGTTAGGCTTATCCCAGTCAAGATATATTGATCTAGTAGTGAAAAGATTCAACATGAAGAGAAGTAAAAGGAGGTTACTTATCCATAAGTCAAGACATACATCTCTCTAAGAAGATGTCTCTAAAGACACCTAAAGAGACAAATAGAACGAGTTCTATACACCATATTATGTATCAGACTTGATGTGGCTTATATTTTAAACATAACTAGTAGATTTCAAGCTAATCCAGGAGAAGAATATTAGAAAGTAGTAAAAAATATTCTTAAGTACTTGAGAAGGACTAAGGATGTTTTTTTTATATACGGAGGGTTAGATTTAAAACTAAAAAGATATACTGATTCTAATTTTCAATTTGATCCTGATGATGGTAAGTCTATATAAGGATATGTATTTATCTTATATTGAAGAACTGTGAGATGGAAGAGTTCTAAGCAACAGACTATAGCTGACTCAATTATTGAGGCAGAATACATAACTATTAGTGAAGCCGCCAAAGAAGTAGTCTTGATGAAGAAGTTCATCATCGAATCGGATATAGTTTCTAAGATTGAACATCCCATGCCACTTTATTGTGATAACATTGGGACTGTAGTTCAAGCTAAGGAATCAAGATCTCATCAAAAATCCAAGCACATTCTAAAATACTTCTATTTTGTTCGAAAAATTATCGAAAGGAAGGACATTGTCATAAAACAAATGGATATAAAGAATAACATAGCAGACCTATTCATTAAGGCCCTATTATAGCAAATGTTAGATCATCATCTTGATTATATAGGAATTAAATACAAGGACGATTGGTTTTAATGCAAGTGGGAGATTAAAAGAGTTAATGCCCTGCAAACCAATCTTATGGCATATGTAAAGAGATTAATCTGCTTTATCTTCCATACTTATATAATTAACATATTTTATTATGAATAAAATTGAGATATTTTGTTTCATCATATGCTGTGCATTTATTAATATTATGATGAACCTCATAGGTTAACGTAATGATTTTAGGATGATGATTAAGTCATGCCAGTGAGATCTAAAATCTTAATCTACAATCTTTCCAGTCAAAGGATTATTGAGTCAGGGCTCAATGAAATAAGATAGACTAGCATATCCTATGTATGCTCGATGGAGAAGATGATTGATCTCACAAATCACTTGTGTAGGGACACTAATACAAGGATGTGGATGCCCATAGAAGGATGAGTTCAGTGAAGTGATCCATCATAAGAATTACATCTTATGGAAGTCTCATTTATATGTCAAAAGATGGTTCTCTAGTGAGAGTAGTGTATGTGGTCCTTTGATCTAAGAATACCATAATATCATATATATAGATCTATATTTTGGTTCATTTCCTATCATGACTTTCTAAGATATATGTGAGATATTCTGGATATGATGATATATGCATGGAGGTAGTGAGTAAGTCAATAAAGAATCGATCACTTTTGATAAGGAGAGATGTCATCTTAAGTAATATCGTCAGTCGATGACTCAGGAAGTCTTTGATCAAAGCAAGATGAAAATTAAAAAAATAATTTTTAATATTTTATAAGTTGAGTTATCATTAGTGAATAGAGATTCATTCGAATAAGTGTTAGGGTTTGATATTTTTTCATACCTATTACTTATTCGAGATGAAAGATGATCTTCGATTGAATTGCATAATACTTGCCACTAAAGAATATTTTTAATATTTCTATCAAAATATTCTACATTTTCTAGGTAGGTATGACATATTGCTAGACATCAATCATGTCTTATATGTTTTCATGAATTAAAGAGATTAATTCATGAGTCAATTAGAGAAAGTTCTAATTTGACAACTCGGATCTGCATGGGTTTGACCTAAATTGATTAGATAGAGTCTAATCAAATTAGATCAATATATATCCGGACCTACTGCTGGTTAGGTGTAGAGCCCAATGGGTCATACACATTAAAAAATTGATCAAGAAATTTACTTAAATTAAATAATGGGTTATTAGATCCTAATTGGGTAGCTAATTGATAAGCTAGCATTTGTAGGCTAACTGTAGCTCCTATTTTGGTCAATATTGGTTCAAACCTAATCCAGTTTGTGAACCAAATTAATTAAGAATTAATTTGGGTTCTCCTTTGATGTGGGGCAGCCATTAGATGGTGCCACATGACCCTTTTGGGCATTGAAATGATAGAATCCAAAGGAGATTGGACTCTATCCAAGGTTTGGCGCACAATATGATAGGCACTCACTTATTTTGGCATGGAGGATGCTACAGAGTCCTTCTATGATGGGTTTAAGACTTGCGTAGCAGCTTATCAAACTCTCCATCAACCTAGCATAGGTTTAAGGCATTTGATGGTATGATAAGATGTGGAAGAAGGGAGAAGATAGACACGCACACGTGAAGACTTCCCAAAGAGGTGCTTGGTGGTTTTCTTTTTTAACATAGAAATGAGAGGCTTCCTAAGGGGTTTCTCTTAGTGATTTAAATCAGAAACAATCCTCCTGCCACATGGCAAAATATGGGAATAAGTTGGGATGCCAAAAGGTTTCTTCTATGGGTGTGTGCGTGAGAAGGTTGTGAAATTGTGTTTTCATTTCGAAGAGTTCTTATGGGATAAGTCTTTTCGTTTTGATAAACCTCTTCATTTGGTAGTTGGAAAATCACCGTGAGATGCTTTTCACACCCCATCCACAACTATAAAGAGGGGAAGGCACCGAGTGGAGAGATCATTCAATTCTAACATCTCTCTCTTGTCTTGGTTAAGACAAGAATTCTCTCCTCTCCTTGCTCTTACACCCTTAGTTCTCTTAGGACAAGCATTTCTAGCCTAGTCCAAGCCTAAATAAGTTTAGAACAAGGCTCTAAAGGGTCTTAAGAGGTCTAGCTAAGTTGCTTAGGAGCCTAAAAGTGGTCCAAGTCAAGTTCGGAAAGCAGTTCGGCTAAATCGATCAAGTCCCCCTTTTTATAGGCAAAGACTAGGTTTTTCATCCAAGGAAAAGGTTACCACAATCACCATGCCTCAAACCATCTTTGGGCATCCCAAAATTTCTTAAAAGGGCTCCTAGATGTGGAGAAGGTTTCTAGTATCTTACACACCTAAGGACTCTTCAAGAAAAATAGGAAAAAATTTATTAAGATGCCAATAACTTTCCTTGTATGAAAAATCCTTTTCCTTGTTTTCATCGTATCTCTAATTTGGATCGCATTCGAATTTGATAAGATATAGGATTATGAGTCATCAATGATTACTGCCCATCCTTATTGAGTCTCCTACTTTGATGCCAAAAGGTCAAGCCAAATCCTATTTGGCATAGAGATTTGGGTAAGGGTCCAATTATGGCACAATGAGATAAGGATAGAGTCTTAGTTTGACAAAGACTCTTCATTTCTAACTCAATTCTAATCCAAATTAAATTTAGATTGAATCCACTGATAGAAATAAACCTAATCCAATTAAGAATTTAAATATCCCATCAAATTTCTAACCTAATTAGAAATTAGTCGAGTCCAAATCTTGATCAAATCAGGATTGATCATATCAAACCCAATCTAAGTCGAACTAAATCTCATTCAATTAGACTTATTTCAAAGCTCTTTATTCAATCAAATTGAGTCAATTACTAACTAATTCTCCATTAATAGTAGAGTCTCAGTCTCAATGGGACTCTCCTTCAGAGTCCTAGTCCGAATAGGACTCTTCACCAGAGTCACAATTCAATTGGACTCTTCAGCTATCTGATCTGATCAAATCTTCTAATGCATGTGACCTCCTAGGTTCAAACCTAGGTCGGTAGTATAAGAACAACTTTTTATACCAATCAATATAAACATCTAACAATGGTGACCTGATGATCGAATAGGTCGAAGTATTGCAAAGCAACCTTCTAGAACCTACTGATATATATGGTTACTGTATAATTCATTCTTTTAACCTTAATACTCAAGGTATCTGTCAACCATAATTTAGTCGACCACATTGTATTTCAACCTTTCAAATCCATCTCATAGATTACCCTGACCAACATTTTGCTAAATTGAAATACATTGATGCATATCTCCTACTAATTTAGAGGGGTCAATTCCATCTTGACTCACACACCGACTTGATAAGTACTTGACTGCACCCAGTATCCTTCCATCATTGAATTAGAAACTCAGATGGTCCGATACCAAAGTACAGTGAGTTGCTTATAAGTCACCATGGTGATCTCAGGTCTGAGAGATACTTATACCCATACCCTTCACGAGCTACTCTTGACGGTAGAGTGTTTGGCACATGATCACGTTCGATGCAAATATACTCCTATATTCCATCTGCATGCCATAATAGTATCTCCACACTCCTTGGTTAAGAGGACAATCAACTCATATGACACACAACAACCTATACTCGATATTGCTATCCTCTTATTAATAGCATATCATTTGGTTACGAACATCTTTAAAGACTAAACGACAATTTCTCTTTTGTCCATTAATTATAGTCCTAAGGACTTCATTACAACATAGGAGTTTAAAGATGGATAATTTGAAATGAAAAATATCAAATAATTTTTATTAATGTAAGTTCATATACATTTATAAGAATGAGTACAATCATCTAACGATTAATTTTGGGACACATTTTTCAATAACTGCAGCATCGAGAAGACTACTAATGAGTGAATAGACATCTAAATGGTTTCTCATGTTGGTCACGCTTAGTACAAGTTATTCTCTAACAACCACCTACACTCTTACCCTAGTGTTCCCACACTATAGACTTAAGACTCATCTGCTCGGAAGGGAGATGATCCATACATTGATCTAACTGGATTGGTCACTGTCCTCCATGACAATCCTTCAACCTGAAGCATTTAGAAATTAACCACTAATAATGTATGTCTCAAATTCTCAATATCTTGATAATATACAAAATCATCTATTAATCTCTAGGATATATCATGGATGCATAAAATATGATTGAAAAAAAATACCTTTTATTAATAATATATATTTATAAGTACAAAGTTATGTCCTGAAATTACAAAATGTGTCAGCCAACAATTGGCTTCTAGGGCACCTCATCTAACACATAACAAATTTTGTGGTACAAATTCATAAAATCTAAAGGAAGAGGAGCAGTGAATATTAAAGAGGAAATTCATCGAGAATTTGCTTAGTGATTGCTAAGGGTTAGACTTGAATGGTGTAGAGGAAAGGATGCAGAATTATAATATAGCATTGAAATTTTCGTAGTATAAAGAAATATATCAAAGCATTGAGATCTTAGTAGCAAGAAGAAATATTAGAAAATTTTTAGAGTACATAGTGTAACTATGATAGAATTTGTCTAGAAAATTGGAAGAGAAATCAGCTTGGGATTGATGAGAAGATCCATAGCATATGCAGAGTTGAAGATACAAAATTAATTTGAGTTAAATTGAAATAAAAGAAATAAGTAGTTAGTGCTGTAATTGAAGAAAATTAATTAGATTCGAATTATATGAATTTATATATATAATAGGTGATAGTGTGTGGTAAGCCGACTCAAGATTCAGATAAGCCAACTCATCTACTGTAGAACAACAAAAACAGAGTGGGTCCCAGATGTCTTAAAATTTTGATTTTTTAAAAGGGACACTTAAGAGGTTAATTTAGCAGTTGTATACTATAAAGAAATGGCAAGAATTCTTTCCAGCAACACCTTAGCATATGCATTAATAATTGGCTCTTTATGGGTTGGACAAGTGGCAAGCAGCTCGCTTATTTTATTTTCCTTCCAGCTTTATCCATTGATTCTCCTCTGCAGCTGTTTCAGTTCCTCAGTTAAAACAAAAAGGTTAGAGAGAGAGAGGAACAGGAGAACATCATGTTCTCAGATATAAATCATAGAGAATTCAAATGGAAATAGGGATTTAAATTTGGAAGAAGGAAAGTTGCTGAATTGCTGATTTTGAAGAAAAGAAAGGAACTTGCCTTGATTTCAGCAAGATTTTAATCATTTGAGGTAAAAATTTTGATCCCTAAGTTAGATCTAAGTTAAACTTTAAATAATTAATATCAAGTTTGATATTTTAATGGATTAAATTATGAGTTTAAACTTAAATTAGAAAGTGAATTGTTGTTGCCAGAATCTTAATAAAACCAATCTAAAATTTTAGTAAATAGGTTAGAATTTATATTAGCTGAATTTAAATTAAATTTGGAATAATAATTATAAGACATGATGTATTGAGGAATTGATATATAAATTATGAACTTGAATGGAAGAATTAGTGTTGCTGCTGATTTTAATGAAACCTATCTAAACTATTTTAGCAATTAGATGATATTATTGTGTTGGCCGAATTTGAGATAACTTATGAGAATGGAACATAGCTGAATTGTTGAAAATTTTAGAGTTTATGTTGAAGCTCAACTAACCCTAAAGTAGAACAAAGCAAGATAAAGCGAAAGTAAGAATTAGAAGAGCTAAAGAATAAGCATAAAGAAGCAAAGTAGGTGTTCCTATGCTCATATATCATATTAATGTGGTATTAATCAGTGTGTATCAACTTTATAGGAGAAAAAAGAGGACTGAAGGGATGTCTTGAGTGAGTTAAGCATTAAGATAGTATAATAGCCATTATGAGGTGAGTGGGTTTTTCATTTAATGGTGGTATTTTCTCACTATATTTTGCTATGTAAGAACATCGATTTTACAAAAGAATATTATATCTCTGCTATTTTACAGTTTATATGTATATGCAAGCATAAAATTGAAAATAAACCTTATTAAAATGTTATTCAGAGTATATATGTATATATGTGCTACAAGTTTGGACAGCAAAGCATTTTTGACTTGAAATTATTTTAAATCAGCTTTTCAGCATTCAAAAGTTTATTGAGTATACTTTTAGTAGGCTATCCATAGAAGTAATCAACTTGTGGGTGTGCAAAAACTCAGCCGGCATCTTCTTATGAAATATTATGTCCAGTGGGGCCCAGTAGTATTACATGCATGGCATCGATTGCCATAGTAGCGGTGCACTGTGGTGTGGTCAGCGGTAGCCTAGTCGTTACCTTCTTGTGAAATATTATGCTTAGTGGGATCCAACAGTATCAGATGCATTGTATCAACAACCCATAATAGGGGTGCACTGTGGCGTAGTCGATGGTGTAGTTGTTTATGATATATGTATCATGAGTATCACAGCTAGTTTCCTATTTGTCCATAGTTAAATGGTTTATTCACTCTCTGGGACTTAGGTCTTATCCCCTTCACTTCTTTCTATTATAGATTTGGAGATTCTTAGCCAAGTTAAGTGAGAAGTATTCCATCTTGTCGTGATAGCATGTGAGATGAATGTATAAGGAGATGTATTATATGTGCTTGAGTTATTAAATCAATAAATATTAAAAATAGTTATTTTTAAACTGTATGTACAGAGCATAGTATGATGAATAAAATCTTGGATTTGATTTTGAGAAATGATGAGTTAAATTATGATGTTTGTGTTAGCAAATTGAAAGATTGATTGAATTGATCAGCATAAAATGTTAATAGAGTTCAGCTCAACTATTGTTTTGTGGCATCCTAATTGGGTCTAGGGGGTGGAGTGTTACATGCTTGGTATCAGAGCCAAATGTTATATGTTTGGTATCAGAGCCTAGGTTTATGATCAATTCGGAGAGAGAGAGAGAGAGAGCCTAAGTTTATGATCAATTGGGATTATGATTTAAGTGGCATGAGAATTTGAGTTATAATTGCTAGAGATTGTGTTGTAAGTAATATTGAAAAGTAGTAGTTCAATTATAAGTATTTCTTTAGAACCTAGAAGATGATATATCTTGAGCATAAGCTAGATGGTTATCAGAAATTAAGATACAATCTTTTGTGATACTATGAATTATTATGCATTTTTTTGAGATAAATGATTTGAATTATAGCAAGTTATGCCTGACGGACAGAGTTTATTAGTAGCTTGTGATCCTAGGCACAAGATGCTACAAGATGCTAGTGGACCTCTACTCGGTTGTCATATTTTTGCTCAGTTTAGGGGAAGAATATTTTAGCTAATGAACATGAGTTAAGTAAATATATTTAAATTATTGATAGTTCTTATGATATGTGAAACATGTGAATTTTTATATTTCCTATTTATACTGAATATTGTTTATCAATTGGTGGAAGTTGGGATAGTGCTCTTATGTGGATGTTGGTTGGTATGACTTATATTGATAGATAGAGAATTAGATAACAACCGTTAAGGATTGCAATGTATTGAAAGTTTCAGAATTTGTAAGGTTATGATTTATAATTCTAAGCTAAAAGAAGACAAGATAAACTCAAATATTTAAGACATGGTATTGGCAAGTATAATATAAATATTTGAGGACAAGAATGACTTCCATAAATATTTAGTATTTTGCAAGATAAACGGATCAGAGTAGCACAGTGGAAGTGTGATAGAATTATGACCTACTGAGTATATAAAAATCTTTGATATATGATGATTAATTTTAGAAGAAGAGAATTGATTTGTATATGTTTACAACCTAGTTGAGATTCATCCTCATACATATAGCATGATAGTTATTTTGTATCGATAATTAAATTTTTGTGGTGGTGATTACAAAGCAATGGAGGGGGTCGAGATATCCTTAAATATTATTTTAGGTAATTAATTAGAAGTTTAAGACTAATTGGATCAGTATTTGGGTAGTATGTGCAATTATATATAAATATTATGATGAAAGAGTATGAGTCTCACAAAGTTGAAAGTCAATGATAACCAAGCAAAGCAAAGCAATTGGAATCAGAAGAAATAAGAAAGATATGATTTATTGTTGTTCAGTATAAGTTTATGCACACTAAATAATTGAAAATATTCTAATTTGAATTTATTTGAGTGCTAGCTTATGTTGAAAGACTCAATATTCATTCATTTAAAAAATAGTATAGTTATGTATGTCATATGAAAGGTTGAGTATTAGCATATCGGGTAGCAAATCTTAAAAGTCGAATAGATTATAAAGCTATGAATTATTAATAGTTTAGATATTGAAAGCTACAAATTATTAGATCATGAAAATAATATGTGGAGAGTAAGAATCAAGCTATTATTCTTTGAAAGGAATTTGGCGCATTTTGATCATGGTAATATTGTGGAAAGAAAAGTAAGGATTCAAATAAAGAGTACACATTGCAAGGGTATATGTTGGAAATTGTGTCCTAAAGTCAATCACTTAAATTGTAGATGATTATATATGATTATAAAATGATAAATGTTATCTAGTAAGATTCATCATAAGGATACATCTTCCTAAATAGAACTCATATGTTATGATGAAGTCCTTAGAACTACTTCCAAAATGATAAAGAAGGATTTATCATATAGTTCATAAATCCTGCTTGCGACCAAATGATACAATTATTATAAGGACAATAATTATATCGAGTGTAGGTCATTGTGTGCCATATTAATTGGTTGTCCTCTTAACCAAGATATGTGGTGATATGGATATGGCATATGGGTGATTTGTAGAAGTATATTTTACTGAGCGTGATCACTTTTAGAGCACTCTGCTGTCAAGAGTTACTTTGATGGGATATGGGTATATGTGTCCCTCTGACCTGAGACTGCCTTGATGACTTGCAAGCAACTCATTATACTTTAGTGCCAAATTACTCGAATTTCTAATTCGATGACAGAAGATTTTTGGATACAGTCAAATACTTGTAAAGTCTGAGTGCAAGTCAAGATGGGATTGACTGCTCCAAAAAAAATTGGAGATGATGCATCACTGTATTTCAATTTAGCAAAACTTTGATCAAAGTAATTCTAGTAAGGAGTCAGAATTTTTAAGGTTGAGACATAATGTGGACCACTCTTTCTGGGTTGACAGTTTAACCCAAAGTCATCCTTGAGCATCAAGTGTCAAAGGGATGAATAATACGATAATTATATTCACATGGGTTCTAGAGTGTTGCTAGATATACATTCGACCTATCCAGACGTCGGGTCCTATTGCTAGATAGTTACATCGATTAGTACAGAAATTATTCTTGTGCTACCAATTTAGGTTTGAACCGATGGGGTCACATACATAGAAGTACCTGTCTTATCAAATGACTGATCGACAATTATAAATCATTGAAGGATTATCAATTTGATTGATGATTAATTCTATGCAAAGGTTGCAATATATAATTTACTAATGATTGATAAATTAGAGTAATAATTAATTAATAATATGATTATTAATTAGCTCAATTTGATTGAGCAATGAGGATTGGATTAGATCTAATTGAATAGAATTCAATTAGATTGGCTTTGGATTGATTGGATGCTTCCCTATTGAATAATAAGGCTTGTTCCAATTGATCTCAGGGATGCAAATTAAAATCTATATTGAATAGGATTCAATTATTTTATATAACTTTTGATTTGATCAAATCCTATTAGATAATAGGCTTGATTGGATCAAGTCCTATTAGATAATAGGCTTGATTGGATCAAGTCCTATTATCAAATAGCTTCCTTAATATCCATCAAGAATCAATCCTTGGATCATGGGATTTTAATCTAACTAATTTTAAAATTGATTGGAGCTTAATAATTATGCTAGGACCTAATTAGTTAGTTTGTTATAACTAATTCCTATGTTAGATAGGATTAGATCCAAAAATTAGTTAGAATTTTGATCAAGATCTTGAATTCTATTTGGATAGGACTAAACCCAAACCAACCCATGTGATATAAATCTTCCACGCCACACCTTCACCGTAAGAAATCTCTCCATGCCCCAAAGGATGCCATGCCCTCTTTTCCTCTCTTCTGTGTGTGAAGCGTCCCTTCTCCTCTTTCTTGTCACCCAAAAGAAATAAAGGTAGAAGGGGGCGTCCAAGAGTTGGATGCCCCATATCTCATGTACCTTGTCTCTTCTCTTCTCCTTCCTGAAAGGATTTTTGTGAGAGTTTGTTGCTGGTCTTTGGGTATTAAAGAGAGGCTTCTCTGCTAATTTTATAGTAGAAAATTAAAGAAGAAAAGTTCTTCCCAATGAGAAAAAGATCAAGGAAGAAGTAGGGTTTTCTTTCTTGTGCATAGCCTAAAAGAAAAAGGAGTTCTTCTTCCAGATTTTGGAGAAGAAATACCAAAAAAATCTAGTTGGGCATTTGGAGCTCCCTAGAGTTCTAGATCAAGGAAGAAGAAGGGTCTTCTTTCTTGTACACAGTCTTGAAGAAGAAGTTCTTCTTTCAGATTTTTTCTCTATTTTTTTCCAAGATGAAAATCAGATTGGTTCTAATTTTTAACATGAGACTTTAAAGGAAAAATACTAAAGAAATTTGATTGGGCATATCGAACTTCCTAGAGTTCTAGATCAAGGAGAAACAAGGAGAAGAAGAGAGAAGAATGGTTCTTTTCTTGGGTCTCTCCTTTGGATTCTTCTAGGGCTCAAGATCTCTTATGATTTTCAGTATGAAAATCAGATCTAATCTGATTTTCATCATGAAAAATTAGAGAAAAAAAGTTCTTCTTAAGGACATAAAAGGAAGAGAGAAAAGTTCTCTCTTATGTGTAGGAAAATTGAGAAGAAAGAGTTCTTCTCTTAATCTCTATTGTAGAGATCAAATACATGAATCTAGGAAGAAAGGAAGAGGGTCTCCTTATTCTTCATCTTCATCATATTCCTTTTAGATCAGCCAAATGATGGTGTCTTCACGAGCTAGTACTCTCAGGAAGATCAATCAGTACCAGGGCTTCGTGTGGATACCCGTAGAGGTCAGACGCATGTGCGGCTACGAAGCATCATGAATAATCAAGTATTATGAATTTCGGATGTGGTGATTTGCTACCCGTGCTCAGGTATGAAGTTTTGATTTCAATTAATATTTAGATATGATCAAAATATAAAATAGATATGATCTATACTTGCTAAATTTTAGATTTCAGATGTGCATACGTACATACATACATATTAGTTCATATCATAGATCTTGTATGATGATTTTAGATTTGATCTATGCATGTATTATAGATTAAATTATTTAATCTATGTATATTTCACTGTAAAATTTTAAAAATGCATGCACATCATCCACCATGCTTCCCATCAAATAGTATCAGAGCCAGGTTCATTATGATATGAACATATATGCATGTAGAATTGAAATCTAGATTTAGCAATACATGAGATGTGTTATGATCTGATTTTAGATGTGATGTAATGTAAAATCAGATCTAATATAATTTAGATTAGATCTAAATTTTTATATATATGATATGTAAATTAGATTAGATGTTATAAGTAGTAGAGTACTCGGATTGGGTAATCATCAGGCCGTCGATCATAGGAGCAAGTAGGGTTACATGACCCACTCTTCCCATTCAATGGAGTACTCTTTATGGTATGTAGGGGTACCACTGTGACGTCCCATGAAGAAGAAAGTGAAAAAAAAAAACTTACTTTTCGACAAAATCCTAGATGTTAAAATCCTAGGATTTGTTGTATGTGATCAAAGCTTGAATTGTATGAAAAGTAAAACATCTAATCTGTATGATTATAATTTTAATCATAAAAATAGAATTTGAAATCATAAAATATATAAATATGATCTAAAATTTGTTATGATTGATTTTATTTCAATTTATGTGAGAATTTTCAGATCTGAAACTATGTGATACCTATTGGCATATCAATTGAGCCGACTAGTTTTGAACTGAGTCGACCCAGTTTTTCGTATTTATCAATTCAGTGTTGACTGACTTGACCTAGTTATCCTAGGCCAAACAATAATGGTTACTGTTCATGATCAGTTAGTCGATCAAGTATCAGACTTAATCGACTCACTAAAGTGAGCCAACTCAGTTCAAGGGTGAGCCGATCTAGTTTTCAGACCAAAAAATTTTACATAAAATTGATGTAAAATTATTTTATAAAATTAAAATTATTTCAATTAATAATCTTAACCTATGTTAATGCTGTACTTAATTAAGAATTAAAAAATATATTTTAGATCTAAAATTGTGATTAAAGATCTAATGACATTGCATAAAACATGGGCATGGGTTAGCTCAAATCAAGTCCATTTAATTGGGTTAGATCTAAGGTTAGAATCAAAGACCTAATGGACTAAAAAGAGTAGTTGATCAAAACTAACCAATAGTTAATTTAGATTTGATCAAGGATACTCTAGATCAAACATAATAGTTGTAGTTGATCAAGTCCATATCTTTGATTAAACCAAATGGACCTTGATTGAGGCTCAATAGTTAAGTCCGAGTTATTGGATTAATTAGATCACTAAGTGACTCAAGTTGACCCATGTCATTAAGGTTAATCAGCATGACTGATTTAGATGCCCATGATCGACTTGTCTCTAGTCCTCATAATTTGGTGAAGTCAGTGGGAGGATTTATGACATGCCGGTTGGACTCCCTAGTCACTAATCCTTTACATGACTTGATGAAGTCAGTGGAAGGATTTATGATTTGTAGGTCGACTGATGTTTTATAAAATAAATTAACCAAATCTTCTAAATTATTAGGTTCATAAAATGAGCTAATTATGGGAATAACTAGATCGTAGCCTTCCATTAAGGTATATGATAATGAGTCCAATATTTCAAATAGGTATTGGAGGCGCCACATGTCTGGTGTCTATTATGTATTAGAATTATCATCCATCATATGACTATCTTGTTGTACCTTTAGGTTAATGCTCAGGTTGGCTGAGCCACACTCAGGTCTGGACATTCGTTTACTGGATGCACTTGATATTGTCATGTTAATAGTTGGACCTAACCAAGTTTTTTAGTGGAGGTGCCACATGCCTGTTGAAGAGATATCTGGGATAAAATCTGATTGCTAGAAATTGTTTGAAAAAATAATTGATTATGAACTTACCCATGGATGCATTATGGTTGGCCGAGCCATACTCAGGCCTAAATGCAGTCTGTGTGGATTCTAGTACCTACTAAGAAATTAAAGTAATTTCTCAAATTTGAGGTAGAGGCTACCAATTCGTATAAAATAGTAGAAGAATCTTTAGACTACAGTCCAAGTCTTTAGACTTAGAATAGTTCATATACTAATAGGTCAATTATTTTTTTCAGAAATGACTAAAATATTATCGCTCTATTCATTGTTAGACAGTGACAATCTTATCAGACCTAATTTCGATAGTCAGTATCGAAAGTTGAATATAGTTTTTGAGCGAATTGATCAAAAAAGTCTCAGGCTAATCCAAACAGGCTTAAAAGAGAAATCAGTAAATCATTACTGGTCAAGATGCTATGTGATAACTCCTTGAAGTTTCTCTATTGGTAATATTACTACCTGAGTATGGGATACCGACAGTGTAAGTCATGTTTGCAAATAGTTGTAAAAAACTTTAGGATAGCAGAAGATTTGAAAATGACAAGAGATTTCTGAATGTAAGACATGGAAGTCTATTCCAGTCTTAACATCAAGAATCATTGAGCTTGTTTTCAATCCTGAAGATAAATGATTGTCACTATTGTCCAATCTTATTGATGGTGTCAATAAAAATGATTATTGTGACATCATTGTGAATGATACTACAATAATGAATGGACCATTAAAAATGACATAAACTCAGTACCATAGCCTGTTAGTATAAAGTACACATCTAACTAGCACCCTAGATTAGACAATATCATTGAAGCCTGCTTTTGGTATAGTTGACTTATTCATCTTTTATTGAAAAGGGTGAATGAGCCAATGATATTCTGAGTTTGATACATATTGATATATTTACATTCATAAACATGAGTACCAGAAGAGGCCTTACTACATTAAAATCTCTGACGACCTATCTTGATATGGGTGCATCTTACTTATGAAGTATAAAACTGAATCGATTGAAATATTCAAATAATTTCGTAATGAGATAGAAAACAAGCTGTAAAGAGTATTATAATTCATTAGTTAGATTGATGAAGTGAATATCTTTACAATAATTATTTTAGAGTGTAAGTTCCTTCCAAGAGAAGGACTCCTCCTCTTTCATGCCCACATGTCCCAAGGTGCCATCTGGGATGCATGGAATCATGTAAGGAAATTAAGATACTTAAGAAAGACTCTTTCTTTCTTAATGCCAAAATTAAATGGGCATCCCATTAAATGGCATGTGGCTTGGCATGGAGGAAAGTGATTTCATATAGAATGCTTCCATAAAAATTAGATGAGCCACCTATTAAATAGATAGTTCAAACCCAATCACATTAGGCCAAGGCAACAAGATAAGTGTTAACACAAACACCTTTGCACTGAACCCAATTAAGAACTTAGACTAATTCATATGCTAGCATTTCAACTAACCCATTAGATTTACAATAAATCCAAATAGATTGGACCAAGATAAAATCTCTATTGTGTGTGATCCATTGGATTTCAAATCTAGTCAGCAGTGGATCCAAACTCTCGACGTAATCCTAATCCGATTAGATTAGATTAGCTCAAGAGTCTCAAGCAACTAGGACTCTTCCTAATTAATTCTCAAATTAAACTCTTTTAATTCTGATGAGTCCACAAGTCAAGATTGATGTCTAACAATATGTCAGAATTATCCGAATGATTTAAAATTTGATGGAAATAACAAAATTATCTTTCCATGACGAGTTACTATGCAATTCAATCCTTCGATCACACAACATCCTGAAAAGACCATGGGCATAGAAATATGTCAAATCCAAATACCTATCCATATGTATCTCAATCTAATGATGATGACTTGATGGATGAACTAATAGAAATCATTTATACTGTTCATACTTACTCTGGCCAGAGACTCTCAGAGTCATCATTTTATGAGATCACATAGGATGTTTTCTCCTCCTACAAGGAGTGACTGATTCTTTATTGACCACTCACAATCTCTATGCATACTTCACCATACCTATAATATCCCTCAGACATCTCAAAGTGGCATACTAGAGAATAAACCAAAGTAAGGGTCTATATACATAAGGTACCATGGTAATCTTAAATCAAAAGATCATTTGCACCACTCTCACTAGAGAACCATCTATCGACATACTGTAAGGCTCCATCAGATATTCTTTCTACAAGTCAGTTCAGTGAACTCATTCTCTAATGAGCACCTACATCCTTATATTAGTGTCACCACATAAGTGATTATGAGATCAACTACCCTCTCCATCGAGTATACATAGGATATACCAGTCTTACCAGCATCATCGATTTCTGACTCGATGATCCAACAACTGAAAATATTTTAAATTAAGGTTATCAAGATTTTAGATTTTACTGGCATGATCTCATTATGGTCCTAAAATTATTATCCTAATCTATGGGATTTATCATAATCATAAAAATATAATACAGTATATTATAAAAAATAATATCTCATAAATAAAATAACTAATGTCATGCAAATAAGTAGAGAGATATCACAGAAAAGTTTCATTGTATCACCCATGCAATTGGCTTGTAAAACACTATTCATTCAAGGTCATGGCTATCAAGAATTTAGGTCTCACTGGCGTGATCTTATCACGGCCCTAAAACCATTATCCAAACCTATGAGATTCATTATAATCTTAAAAACAATAATAAGATGTAGCATATAATGAATCGAAAATATCTATTTTATTAAATATTAATGTCAATTACATGAGTTTGGAAAATAAATTACAGAAAACACACTATCGCATCCCATATACGATTTTCTTGTAGGGCATTATTCTTTCAATCTCCCACTTGCACTAAAATCAATCGCCCCTATGCTTGATTCCTATGCAATCAAGGTGTCGGTCAAACTACTGCACTGACAAGGCCTTTGTGAATGGGTCCATTGTTCTTGGTATCAACTCGCTTCACGATCATATCACGTCTTTCGATTATCTCTCAAACAAGATGGAACAATCTTAGGATGTGCTTGAATTTATGATGAGACATCAGTTCTTTGGCTTAAGCAACTATCCCAGTATTATCACAATAAAGGGGCACTGGTTGTTTAATCCTTGGAACTGAAAGAATAGTACCCTACAAGCCAATCCCATGGGGATGCGAAGGGATGCAAATGTTATAGTGCCCTATAACATTAGATATTTTTATTTATGAAGTATTGTGTTTTATCATTTACTGCATCATATTTTTATGATCATAATAAATTCCATAAATTAGGGCAATGATTTTAGGGCCATGATGAGATTATACCAGTGAGACCTAAAATCTTAATAGCCCTAATCTAAAATATTTTCAGTCATTGGATCATCGAATCGGAGATCGATGATACCGATAAGACTGGATGCTCTATTTGCATGGACCTCCCCTAAGGTCCCTTTAAATAGGTATTCCCTAGAGCATATATCACTTTTATTTCTGTGTCTATTTGTATGTTGATGCGAATGTGAACCTAAACGAGCAAATAGTGAGTGTCGTAGGCCAAAAGAGACCTAAAGATGGAATAAACCAGAAGTACTTATGGCATCATAGATGAGGCTATATTGAAGAGGACAGGATAAACATACCAGAGAAGAATGAGATTCTTGGCTCTCTTAACCCAGAGCCGTATCCAGCTTGCAAATCCTGCCTTCAAGGAAAGATAGACAAGTTGTCCTTTGTAGGACATGGGGAAAGGGCCACAGAGCTATTTGCCCTGGTACACACCGACATGTGTGGACCATTTGATGTACAAGCTAGGAGTGGTTATACCTGCTCCATTACCTTTACCAATGACTTGTCTAGATATGGGTATATGTATCTTATAAAACATAAGTCTGAGATCTTTGAAAAGTTTAAAAAATTCAAGCATGAAGTAGAAAAATAGATAGGCAAACATGTTAACGTTCTTCGATATGATCGAGAAGGTGAATATCTTAGTCAGAAACTTCTAAGATATCTTAAAGACAATGATATAATCTCTCAGTAGACCCCTCTTGGAATGCCACAGCTTAATGGGATATCTGAAAGGAGGAACAGGATCCTATTGGATATGGTCCAGTCTATGATGAGCTTCACAGATCTATCCTTATTTCTTTGGGGACATGCCTTGTTAACTGCTATTCACTTGTTGAATAGGGTTCCATCAAAGTCCGTTCCTATCACACCATATGAGATATGATTTAGTAAGAAGCCAAATCTGAGTTATCTCAAGATTTGGGGATATCCGGCCTATGTCAAGAGACAAATGGTGGATAAGCTAGAGAATAGATCTATTGTAGCTCACTTTATAGGGTATCCAAAAGAATCCATGGGATACTACTTTTACTTTTCACAAGACTACAATGTGATTGTGAGTCAAAACACCGTATTCCTAGAAAAATAGTTTATCCAGGATGGCGGTAGTGGGAGGTTAGTGGAGCTCGAAGAGAAAATCTCTGAAAAGCCTAGAGCTATAGATCTTCAGGAACCCGTAATCCAGGAGCCAGTAGTTGATGTTCCTCTACTACCTCGTAGAACCAGCAGGATCTCCCGACCTCCTGAAAGGTATATGGGTATGCTTACTGAGGAAGTAAAGGAAATATTCCTTATGGGAGATAGGGGTCATAATGATGACCCTAATACTTTTGACGAGGCGATGTCTGACATCGATTTCAAAAAATGGTTAGATGCTATGAAGTCAGAAATTGACTCGATGTACTCGACCAAGTTTGGACTTTAGTAGATCCACCTGAGAGTATTGTACCCATTGGGTGTAAATAGATCTACAAAAAGAAGGTAGATACCGATAGTAAGGTAGAAACTTATAAAGCTAGGCTTGTGGCTAAAAGTTATAGTCAGTGTGAGCACATTGACTATGAGAAAATCTTCTCGCCTGTAGTCATGTTCCGCACTTTGCTTACTATTGCGGCTTACTATATTTATGAAATCTAGCAGATGGATGTGAAAACTGCTTTCCTAAATGGATATCTTGAGGAAGATATCTATATAGAATAGCGTATGAGTTTCACGTCCGATGATGGTGATCACAGAGTCTATAAGCTACAAAGGTCTATACACGGATTAAAGCAGGTTCTTGGAGTTGAAACTATCATTTTGATGAGGCAATCAAATCATTTGATTTTATCAAAAATGAAGAAGAACCTTGCGTGTACAAGAGGGTCAGTGAGAGTGCGATCACCTTCCTCATATTATACGTGGATGATATTCTCCTTATTGGGAATGACATTCCCATACTGACCATGGTCAAAAGATGATTGTCCAAGAAATTCTCCATGAAATACCAAGGGCGAAGCATCCTATATTCTCGAAATAAAGGTCCATAGGAATAGACTTAAAAAAATGCTTGGCCTGTCACAAAAGCTGTACATAGAGAAGGTGCTGAAAAAGTTTGCATAGAAAACACTAAGAGAGGTCTCTTACCTCTTAGGCATGGTATTAGTCTCTCCAAGATGATGTATCCGACCACATCTGAGGAGGTGCAACACATGAGTAGGATTCCTTATACTTCGATGATAGGAAGCCTCATATATGCCATGCTATGTACTCGACCTGGTATTGCCCTTGTCATGAGTGTCATGAGCAGGTATCAGTCAAATCCAGGTAAGGAGCACTGAATAGCTGTGAAGAACACTTTAGCTACTTAAGAAGGATAAAAGATCTGTTTTTGATCTTTGGAGGTGATAGTGAGTTACGAGTCAAGGGCTATACTGACTCAAATTTCATGTCTGATCCTGATAATAGAAAGTCTACGTCAGGATACGTGTTCATTTGCAATAGTAACGCAGTTAAATGGAACAGTTCTAAGCAACCTATTATAGCAGATTCGACCATAGAGGCTAAGTATGTCGCTGCTTCGATGCTACAAAGGAAAGCTTCTGGTTTAAAAAATTTATTGCAAAACTTGGGTTTATGACATCGGATGCTATATCGTTATACTATGACAACAATGGAGCTATAGTACTTGCTAAGGAACCAAGGTCTCATAAAAAATCTAAGCACATCGAGAGGCATTTTCATATCAATATATTAAGTACAAAATTGTATCCTAGAATTATTACAATGTGTCAGTCATATTAGCTTTTAGGATATGCATCTAAAAATCTTCCACTTGGACTCAAGCCAATTGGCCACAAATCTAAGTCCCATCTTCTCAAGGTGGACTTTCATTTTCAGTTGGCTTAATTACTTAGTCAACAGATCTGCCACATTATCTGCGGAGTCTATTCGACATGTTTCTTTTCGATGTAGTCGTGTATGATATGATCAATAAAAGAGTAATTTTTTTTCATTCAAGTATGATGTGTCCTTGAATCGTCCATGAAATTAATTTCGATATATATTCTTAAAGTGTTGAGAATTAGAGATATGCATTTAATTCCTAAATGCTCCCGATCATAGGATCATCATGAGGACGGTGATGGATCTGAATAGACTGATGCATAAATCGCTTCCTTTGAGATAGATGAGTCTTTGATCTACTATGTAGAGACACAGGATGACAAGTGCGGATGGTTGTTAGAGAATAACTAGTACTGAGCATGACCATACGAGATATCACTTGAATTTTTATTCGATCGTCAGTGATTATCTCGATGCAATAGTTGTGTGACTGGTCCTTTGACTTGAGATGGTACCACTGCTTGCAGTGAGGCTGCTGATGTTTGACTGATACATAAACATGGATCTCAATGAGCCCTTGTAGTGGATGTTGATGACAATTGATCCACTGTAGGAGTGGAATGCGCATCAAGATAGGATCTATTGACCTTGACAGAAAGGAGTAGTCCTATAGGATTTGAAAGGCTAAGTCCAAGAATCTATAGCAATAGTAGTGTGATTAATGGAAAGGAGTTTTCATAGAAGTCATAACTAAACTTGAGCTAATCGAATCTATTATATGACTGATATTGAGATTTGACAATTTATCCATGACCTGCCATCTAGTCGGGACTCATGATAGAGAGACTGAATCACATGTTAATTATACCTAGAGGTTCATTTCAGTTCTACTAGGTTGCAATTGCATACTGCTAGGTATCACTAATGGATTGTGAGAGCTCACTAAGATCGTTTTGGATTGACAATCCTTGCTGAATTAGAAGTAGAATTGTTCCGACTCATTTAAAAGAGTTTCAATGATACAATGATAGAGATCATTGTATATCTCACTATCAGATAGAATTGAACCTATGAAGTCACACAACAAAGCGATTAGGCCTGAAATAAGTAATTGAGCTTATGAAGTATCAATTATATTTATAGAAACCCTTTGGGTTCATGATAACATTGCTAGCACATGGTTGGACTCAATTCTTCTTTTCGTTGGGATTACTTATTTACTTACTAATTCTAACTTAATTACTTACTAATAATCTATATGAATTAGATTCATAAGACTCCAATTATTGGGTGTCTAAGATTATAGATCATATTAATTAAGGGTGCAAGTCCCTAATTAATTTTCTTGATACTTATTTTTCGATGCCACCTTGCTTTGATCAAGTTGGGCATGTCCATTGATTAAAGAGCTTTTAGTTGTCTTATGGGGCGTCTCTTGGGTATGTTTTAGGATGTCTAATTATGGGTGCAAGGGCATCAATTGTTAGTGCCTAATGGGCTTCCTAATGTAAGTTGGATAACTTAAGTTAATAGGAATCTTAATGCAAGTAGGACCTGTATTGATATTTTTTTGACCTATTCGAAAATTGTCATGAGTAGAGACTCTGACAATTGGCTTGAAACCATGACATCCGAAATGAACTCCCTATATGTTAACCAAGTATGAACTATGGTTGAAGCACCTATGGGTATGCCCTAGAAATCTGTAACTAGCACTCCATATGAGATATGGAAAAGGCAGGTTGCCAACTTATGTGAAAAGAGTTAATGTATATAAGTTTTGTGCTAGATCAGATTGTGCATAAGTTTATAGGTTATCCTATAGAGTAGTATGTGATACTGTTTCTACCACCCTACTGGACAAAAGGTATTTTGTCAGTAGGCATGCCACCTTTTGGAAAAGAAAATTGTTTTAAGAAGGGGACAGTAGGACGATAATTGAATTTAGAGAAGTTCAAGACCTATGAACTATCTAAACTTGTGGAGTATTTATAAGTTGACTCTCGATCAGATGTGCTCAATGATGAGGCACAACCATGAAATATGGATTTTATCATTGAGAATGTGCTCAATGATCGAAGGTCAATTCGAGTGCGTAATGTACCACTCAAAATATGGATTTTATCATTGAGAATGACGATACACCATATATCATTGAGAATGATATTTTCTTAATCTATTCGAAAATTATCATGAGTAGAGATTCTGACAGTTGGCCTGAAACCATGACATCCGAAATAAACTCCCTATATATCTACCAAGTATGGACTATGGTTGAAGCACCTATGGGTATGACTCAACAGGTTGCTATCAGGGATGTCTATCTGGATTTTTACTATTGCCACACACTATCTAGAGAGTTTGTCTCTAGTGGGAGGACAAATATATTTATAGATTCAAGCAAGTATTGAGGAGATGGTATATCTATTTTTGATGAGATAGTCAAAATATTTGACTTAATCAAAATATAGATGAACCATGTGTGTGTGTTACAAGACAAGTGAGAGTCCCACTAACTTCTTGGTAGTGTATGTGAGTGACATACAGCATATTGGGAAGGTAGTCTCGATATTACACTCTGTCAATGATATGCTTATCACAAAAGTTTTTATGAAAAAAAACTTGGGTTAAGCATCCAATATACTAGGCATCTATAAGGATAGATGTAAGTGGATGCTGGACTTGTCCCAGTCTAGGAACATGGAATTTATATTGAACGTGTTCAATGTGAACGGGTGTAAAGGAATTTACTTACCCATATATTCAATATACCTAGCCTGATGTGATTTATGCTATATGCATAATCATTGATTTCAGATAGATCCATGATAGGATCTTTTGAAAATTGTGAAAAATGTTCTCAAAGTACTTAAGAAGTACTAAAGAGGCAGTGAATTAAAAGAGTTTCAAGCAACAAACTATGTTTGACTTAGTTAATTGCTATTAGTAAAAATTGCTAAGAAAAGTCGCCAGATGAAAGAGTTTATCACTAAGTTGGGTGTGGTCTCACCAGATACCCACATACATCCTAGGCACTTTCACCTCATTCATAATTTGATCATAAGATGAGTTAATATTAAGAACATTATAATAGACTAGTTCACTAAGCCTTATACAACAGCAATGTGATTGCCACCCTGATTGCATGGGCATCAGAGGCGATTGGCTTTAGTGCAAGCGAGAGATTGAAAAAATAGTGCCCTATAAGCCAATCGCATGGGAATGCGAAGGGACTTTTCTGTGATATCTTCCTGCTCATTTGCATGACATTAGTTATTTTTGTTTATGAGGTATTGTGTTTTATCATCTGCTGCATCATATTTTTATGATTATGATAAATCCTATAGATTAGGACAATAATTTTAGGGCCATGATGAGATTATGCCAGTGAGACCTAAAATCTTGATAGCCCCAATCTAAAATATTTTCCAAAATCATCAAGTAGGAGATCGATGATATCGATAAGACTGGTAATGTATGCTCAATGGAGAGGGTGGTTGATCTCACAATCATTTATGTCGTGACACTAATACAAGGATGTAGGTGCTCATTAAAGAATGAGTTCACTGAACTAACATATAGGAAGAACATCTGATGGGGCCTTACAGCATGTCAACAGATAGTTCTCCAGTGGGAGTGGTGTATGTGATCCTTTGACCTGAGATCACCATGGTACCATGTATACATGGACCTTTACTTTGGTTTATTCTCTAGCACACCACTTTGAGACGTGTGTGGGATATTCTAGGTATGGCGAAGTGTGCTTGGAGGTTGTGAGTAGTTAATAAGAAATTGGTCACTCCTTGTAGAAGGAGAGAATATCCTATGTGATCTTATAGGATGATGACTCTGAGAGTCTCTGGCTAGAGCAGTGATAATAGTAGAAAAAGTTTCTACTGGTTCATCAATCAAGTCATCATCATCGGATCAAGATACATATGGATAGGTATTGGACTTGACATATTTTCATGCCCATAGCCTTTCTGGGATGTCATGTGATCGAAAGATTGAATTGCATGGTAACTCACTATGAAAGGATAATTTTGATATTTTTCTCAAATTTCAAATCTTTCAGATAATCATGACACATTGCTAAACGTCAATCTTGACTTGTGGACTCATCAAAATTTAAAGAGTTTAATTTAAGAATCAATTAGGCAGAGTCCTAGTTGATTGAGACTCTTGAGCTGGCTTAATCTAATTGGATTAGGGTTACATCAAGAGTTTGGGTCTACTGCTGACTAGATTTACAACCAGATTTATTGTAAATCTAATGGATTAATAGAATTGCTAACACATGAATTAATCCAAGTTCCCAATTGAGTTCAGTGCAAAGGTGTTTGTGCCTAAGCTAGTTGCCTTGACCTAATGTGTTTGGGTTGGAACCATTTAATTGTTAGGTGGTTTATCTGATTTTTAGTGGAAGAGTTTCATGTGGATAAACCTTCTCCACACTATTCACCATGTAAGAAAAAATAATCCATGCCCCATTTATTTTGGCATTAAGAAGGAAGAGTCCTTCTTAATGTGGTATCTTAAATTTCTTATCCAGTTTATGCATCCCTTTTTAATTCTTTGTGTCATGGGGTGGCCCATAAGAAGGAGGAGTCCTTCTTTTGGAAGAAAATTGAATGCCACAAATAAATGGGATGCCACATTTATTTTTGGCATTAAAGAAGAGAAGTCCTCTTTTACTTCTCTTAAATTTCTTACCATTTATTCTATGTATTTCTTATTTCATCATGTCATGAGATGGCTCTGTGAATTATGAGTGAAGAAGAGAAGGAAGAGTTCTTCTCTGGCAAGGAGTTTGAATGCCAAATAAATTGGGACATCTTTTCATATATATGTTGAGTTTATGGTAGAGTCCTTAATGTTATGGACTCTTGAATTCTTCACTCCCTCCCTCTTATCCCATGCGCCATATGATAGTGTTATAATTTTTCTAAGTAGAGAAAGAGTCCTTCTACTGGTGAATCTCTTCTTATTCCATGCCATCCCTTTGGTTTACACATTAAAAAATAAATATTGCCATGTAAGAATTAAGGGACGCCAAGAGTTGGCGTCCCATGGTATCACCCCTTATTGCCTATAAATAGGGGGCACTACAACTAGGTTCTGTTTGCCATTTTAGGCTGTAGATAGGCATGAAAATGAGAGGATAAGGACAAGAAAAAGTCTGGAAAAAATGCAAGAGAAAAGGGAGAGAAAATTAAAAGAAAGGGACAAAAAAAATAGAAAGCATATGATGCTTGTCCAAAAATTAGATTGTTCATGTGTTGAACTTATAATCTGATTTGTGTGTGGTGAGATCTTTTGAGGAAAAATTTTTAAAGAAATCCTAGTGGGGGTCATGAAGGCATACAAGTGATGGTGCAACTCGTTCTTGCGAAGGACGATCGACAGCGCACTTAGGAAGAAGGCTGCAGCATCATGTCAAATTGGGAAGAGTCCTGATCAATCCTATATGGATCACCATTGGAGAGCTTCTACTTTGAAGTCTTGTGGAGGTCTCAAGATTACCAGTTTGTGGTCTTCATGATGGTATTTAATTTTTGATCTTCTCTTATTATGCATGTTTATGATATTTGATTGCAATCATCAAGGTGTTCCTAGGGCTTTTGAGTTTCGATACTCTAGTTTAATTATTAAACCTTATTTTCAATTGTTGAATGTTTGTAAAAATTTTTGAAATTTATATTCCGCTGCATCACTAGAACCCAACCGGAACCACATCCAATTTTGAGATAAATTTCTTCATCCAGATGGCTCCTTAGTAGGCTCACTAATAGCAATGTACTCAGCCTCAACGACTGAAGTCAGCAACAGTTTGCTGTTTGGAACTCTTCCAACTTACTGCCCCACCATACAAGGCATAACCAAATATCGATTTGCTATCATCCAGATCAGATTGAAAATTAGAATCAGTATAACCTTTCAGTTTTAAATTAGATCATCTATATATGAAAAAAAAATCTCTAGTCCTTCTCAAGTACTTGAGTATGTTTTTCACAGCTTTTTAATGATCCTCCTCGAGATCAGCCTGAAATCTGCTTACAATATCTAAAGCATAAGCCACATCAGGCCTGATATATAACATAGCATATATTATTAATCCTACAGCCGAAGCATAAAGAATAGAATTCATTTTATTATCCTCTTCAGGTGTCTTAGGAGGCATCTTCTTAGAGACTTGTATGCCATGACCCGTGGGCAAGTAACCTTTTTTACTTTCCTCTATGTTGAACCTCTTCAACTTATGTACCTAGACTGGGACAAGCTAAGCATCATTTTTGATATATCCTTATAGATTTTTTACCAAGTATATCGGATGCTTCACCCAAGTTTTTAATAAAAAACCTTTATGATAGCCATGTCTTGACCGATTGAAACATCCGGATATCATTCCTAATAAGCAGTATGTCATCCACATACGAGATCAATAAGATAATAGCACTCCCACTAATCTTCTTGTATATATAAGATTCATCCATATTTTTGATAAAGTCAAAGATTTGACTGTCTCATCAAAATGAATGTTCCAACTCCTCGATGCTTGTTTTAATCTATAAATGGATCATTCAGCTAGCATACTTGATTTGCTCTTCTACTAGAGACAGATCCCTCAAGCTGAGTCATATAGACTTCTTTCTTAAGATTTTCATTGAAAAAAATAGACTTGATATCCATCTGCCAAATCTCATAGTCATAATATGCAGCAATAGCAAGCATAGTCCGAATAGACTTGGGCATGACTACCGACAAAAAAGTTTCTTCATAATCAACGTCTTACTTTTGTCTAAAACCTTTTGCCACCAGCTTGGCCATATAGGTCTTTACCTGGCCATCTGTTCCAATCTTCCTCTTGAAGACCCATTTGCAGCTTATTGGGGTCACACACTCAGGCACATCAACCAAAGTCCAAACTTGGTTGGTATACATAGAGTCTATTTCAAATTTCATAGTATTGAGCCATTTGTTAGAGTTACTACTCATGACAACTTCTGAATAAGTCGTGTGATCATCATTCTCAATGATATGGGATGTGTTGTCATTCTCAATGACAAATCCATACCTAAGTGATACATTACGCACTCTACTTGACCTTCAGAGAGGAGGTGTGTGTAGTGGTTGTGTCTCAACAATAGGCACGTCTGGTTGAGAATCAGCTTGTAAATCCTAGTTAGGTTGTAGGTTTTGAACTTCACCTCCCACTGCCCCCTTCTTGGATAAACTCTTTCTCCATGAAAATGGCATGCCTACCAATAAACACCTTTTGTTGTATAGGGTGATAGAAGTAGTATCCTATACTCTCCTTGGGATAACCTACAAACCTATATTTTTCTGATCTAGCACTCAACTTATGTCCATCAATATTTTTCACATAAATTGATGTCACGGCTCCTCGAATTGGGGATGGATCAAGCACGGATCAAGGTGCAAACTAGATCGGGTTGCTGGATGGGTTCGAGGTCTGATCGTGCTCTCTTGAGATTTGGACAACTTGGAGACCAAATCTGAGCCCTAGAATCATCTAGGGAAATATGTACAAGATCTAGAAGGAGTACCCAAGAACATGGGGTCATCGACACGTGCTCCAAGATATGTATTGGTGAGAATACATGATAGTTCATTATCAGGTGAGAAGCTGCTGCAACGAGGCTGATTCAGTGTTACGGGCTTATCTCAAAGCGTGGGCCTAATTCTGATGATTGGGCTGCATGGAGATACATGCCACTGATCGAGGAATGTGGCATGAGTCCCAAGAAGACATGAAACAAGCTGTACAAGTGTCTCCATAATAGAAATGCATCTCCTATGCGTCTCCATAACAGAATGCGGTTTCAGGCAGTTTCGGGGGTGTAGCCTTGACGAGTATTTTGAAAACTACACACAAGGTAGTTCAAAGTGGGGATAGTGCTATCTTGAAGGATTTTTAGTTTCAAATCCAACGGATCAAGTTATGTTGTAATCTAAGTTCGTTTGGGGCATGAACTTGGCAGTTCTGACTGATTGCGCAGAATCCTGCGGGAGTGAGGATTTCACAACTACCTAGAGTTTATCCTTATCTTGTACATAGATAGTTGAGTTCATGAGGGACTTGTAACTTGGGGTTGTTCCTCTTTAAAAGGACCCTCAAGGGTGGGGTTAGAGATCAGAGAGAGATCATTGAGGGATCTTCTTGTATCTATGAGAGATCAAGAGACCGGGAGAGCTTCTATTGTAATCAAGTGAGTGATTATTTAATAAAAGTTCTCTTCCCTATATTTCTTCTTCTTCGTGGTATTCCTGGTGTCGTGTTCCATTGCATAATCTTGTTGGGTGTGGTCTAAGCCATAGAGACTAGATTCCCACGCTAGGTAGGTTGATCAGTTCTCTTCAGCCCTATGAAGAGCAGATCGAGCTGTACGTTTGTTGGGATTAGCTTTGAGATTCTTTCATACGTGTCACTTGGTATCAGAGTGATATCGAAAATGAAAAGGATGACCTCTACATCAGCATCCATAGTGGAAACAGGGGATTCATCATCCTCGACCTTGGATCCCAATCCTGCCTCAGGAGGAGGCACAACAATGGGTGGAGCACACCTAGTTGATGATTTTTTGCAATGGCTGCGGATTGCATCTCTGATTTTCTCTACCAACCATTGATTATGGAGATGTGAGGCTCAGATAGCTAAGATTGAAGGGCGAGTGGAGGACCTTAAGGGGAAGGATGCAATCCTTCAAGGTGAGATTGTTGCTCAGCTGAACCAGATTTTCTTTGATATGGAGGAGCGTTACAAGTGCTGCAGCGTAATGAGGAGTTGGAGGCCATGCTGAAGGCTCTCCAAATTTAGATAGTTGACCTTCTAAGGAAAAAGCCACCATGGGCGTGTCCTCTTCTACATCGACAATGGAGGTCACAAGTGACCCATAATTACCGCTCAGTGTCTATATCATAGATTAGAGACTCATCTATCCTGAAGAAATCACACTGTACGTTGGTCTATCTGGATCGATCATCATCTCCATGACTATCTTATGATCAAGAGTAATTTAGAAATCGATCATAGTGCCTCTAATTCTTAACAGTTAAGAATATGTATTATAACATCAATTCTAAAGATGATTCAAAGATACACAACACTTGAATAGAAAAAAAAATGTCCTTTATTGATTAAATCAATAGTTTAAGTATAATTTTGTGTCATAGAATAAAAAAATATATCAACCAATAATTGACTTCTAGGACATAAATCTAACAATGACTACTCTAAAGAGTGATGTGACCATCCTAATTTTGATAGAGGTTGTAATCAAGTGGTCCTACACCATCATGATCACAATGATCCAGATGAGAGAATACTTCAGAGTGTTAAGGTCGAATCTCTAAGCTTTGTGGGCTGTCTGGACCCCAACGAGTACCTTGACTAGGAGGTGGACATGAGTCATTATTTTGATTGGTACGATTGTCTGAGGAGAAGAAAATCAGATTTTCTAAAATGAGACTTCAAGGTCAGGTTAAATTTTATTAGCATAATGAAGAACGATTAGCCATACATAGGAGACAGGAGCCCATAAGTACCTGGGATGAGATGAAAGATAAACTTTATAAAAAATATCTTCCTACCTCCTATCAATAGCATCTCCTTTACCAATAGCAAAGGTTGACCCAGGGTAGCAAGTTTGTTGTTGAGTACATCACCAAATTCGATGAATACCTTATGCGAGTGGTGTCAATGAAGATCTGTTTGTCACATTATCATGATTTAGAGCTGGTTTAAAGGATGACATATAGAGAGAATTGTTCACGTGCAAGGTCTATAGCTTAGAACAAGCTTATCAATTAGCCCAGTGTTATGAGAGATTCCAAAAAATTGCTGGTGACCTGATAACTTGAGTCACATAAACCTGGTATTCTTGGTCCTAGACCCTATTGGAATTTCATGTAGGGTGCATGCATGTGTGTTTTAAAATTTTTTTTTCTAAATAATTAGTAGAATTAAGATTAAAATATTTTTTAATCTAATACATGCTTGCATAAAATATAGAACACATGGATCTACTTCATATGCTGAAATTGAACACATGCTGAATTTTATGCTGAAATTAAATATGTGATCGAATCACATACCTATTTCATAATTTCTTTCTTCGAATTTAGATCTGAAAGAAAGTAAGTTCTTCCTTAGCCACATAATTATCCAGCCTCTATGGGTATCCACTTGGGATCAACCTGGAACAGCCTTCTATAGTGTTAATTTTTTTTCTTCAAGAGGGAGGCATGGGGAGCTTATGGGAGGCATGGGGACTGTGAGAAATTTGATGCTAAGATCCTTAGAAAAGAGCCTTTTAAATAGGCAAAAGGTTTGAATCCTATTCAAAAACCAAACTGCTCCTTAATATAAGTCCTATTCGCATTAGGAGTTCTTGTAGCTCTCAATCTTTGACCACCCTTAAGAGATACATGAGGCACCAACACTTGGTGCCCTCTAGCCCTCTCTCTGACATGCCAAATAGGGGATATGGGATGCCCCTTTAGCTAGTCCATCACACCATCATCAAGTGGGCACACCCAAGCATATGGGATGCCCCTTTAGCTAGCCCAATGAATCTAATTTATTTAGATAATTAGTAAATAATTAACTCAAATTAATCTTATCAAATAAGTGATTCAAGTATAAAGAGAAAATTGGGTTCAATCTTATGCTAGCAAGGTTATCCTAAACCTAATAAAATTTCTCTAAATCTAATTGAGACTTCGTAAACCCAATTACTTATTCCAGATATAGTCCCTTTATTGTGTGACCTCATAGGTTTAATTCTATCTGGTAATGAGATATATCATGATCTCTATCATAGTATCATTGAAACTCTTTTTAATGGGTCGGAACGATTTCACTCTAACTCAACAAAGATTGTCAATCCTGAACAACCCTAATAAGCTCTCACAATCCACCAATGATGCCTAGCAGTATATAGTAATAATCCAGTAGAACCAGAAAAGAATCTCAAGATGTAGTTTACATGTGATTCAGTCCCTCTATCATGAGCCCTGACTAGATGGTAGATCATGGATAAATCATCAAATCTTATCATCAGTCATATGATAGATTGAATTAGCTCAAGTCCAATTATGATCCTCATGAAAACTCTTTTTCATCAATCACACTGCTATGACCACAGACTCATGGACATAGCCTTTCAAATGTCATAGAATTATTTCTTTCTATTAAGATCAATAGATTCCATCTAGATACGCACCCTACTCTTATAGTAGACCAACTGTCACCAACATCCACTACAAGAACTCAGTGAGGCCATGTTTATGTGTCAATCAAATTCTAGTAGCCTCACTATGAGCAACCATACTATCATAAGTCAAAAGACCATTCACACAACTACAGCATCGAGATGCTCACTGATGATTGAGTAGAAATCCAAGTGATCTCTCGTATGGTTACGCTCAGTATTAGTTGTTCTCTAATAACTATCAGCACTTATCGCTCAATATCTCTTCACTGTAGATCAGTGACTCATCTACCTCGAAAGAAGTAATCTGTGCGCCGGTCAGATCGATCACCATCCTCATGATGATACTATGATCGAAAGTAATTTAGAAATTTTATACATGCATCTAATTTTCAACTCTTTGAGAATATGTATTGAAGTATTAATTCTATGGAGGATTCAAAGATACATTACACTTGAATAAAAATAAAACTTGCCCTTTTATTGATCAAATCAAATTTTTTTTTAAGTACAAAATTGTGTCCTAGAGTTATTATAATGTGTCAGTCATATTGGCTTCTAGGATATACATCCAATAATCTTCTACTTAATCTAAAGCCAATTGGCTACTAATCTAAGTCTCATCTTCTTAAGATGGACTTCCATCTTTGGCTAGCTCAATTGCTTTATCAGTGGATCTGCCACATTATTTATGGAATCTACTTTTTACACCTTGATATATTCTTTTTCGAGATAATCACATATGATATAGAATTGCTGCTCGATGTGCTTTGATTTTTGATGAGGCATCGGCTCGTTAGCAAGTGCTATGGCTTCATTGTTGTCGCAGTAGAGTGGTATGACATCCGATGTCATTACCCCAAGCTCCATGACGAACTTCTGAAAACAAAAACTTTCCTTTGTAGCATCTGAAGCAGCGATACATTCAGTTTTTATGATCGAATCTACTATGATGGGTTGCTTGAACTCATCCAGCGGACCGCGCCACTACTACATACGAACACATATCCTGATGTAGACTTTCTATCATCAGAATCAAATACGAAGTTGAATTAGTATACCCCTCAACTTGAAACTCAGAACCTCCTCTAAAGACCAAGAACAAATCTTTAGTTCTTCTCAAATACTTAAAGATGTTCTTCACAGCTATCTAGTACTCATCATCTGGATTCGACTGATATCTATTCGTGACACTCACAGTAAGGGCAATATCAGGTCGAGAATATAGTATGACATACATGAAGCTCCGTATGGTCGAGGTATAAAGAATCCTACTCATGCACTAAACTTTCTCAGATGTTGTTAGATACATCATCTTGAAAAGATAAATACCATGCCTAAGAAGTAAAAGTCCTTTTTTAAAGTTTTTCATACTGAACCTCTTCAGTACTTTCTCTATACAGCTTTTGTGACAGACCTAGCATCCTGTTAGATCTATCATTATAGATCTTTATTCTAAGAATATAGGATGCTTCTCTTAGATCTTTCATAGAGAATTTTTTGGATGACTATCTTTTGACCGAGATCAGCATGAAAATATCATTTTCAATGAGCAAAATATCATCCACGTACAATATGAGAAAGTTATTGCACTCTCTTTAACCCTCTCGTATACATAAGGTTCCTCTTTATTTTTGACAAAATCAAATAATTTGATTGCTTCATCAAAATGAAGATTCCAACTCCGAGAAGCTTGCTTTAATCTGTATATAGATTTTTGCAGCTTATAGACTCGATGATCACCATCACCTGATGTGAAACTCAAAGGCTGCTCTATATAGATATCTTCCTCAAGATATCCATTTAGAAAAGTAGTTTTTACATCCATCTGTTAGATTTTATAACCATAATAAGTGGCAACAACAAGCAGAGTGCAGATTGATTTCAACATAGCTATGGGTGAGAAGATTTTTTGATAGTCAATGCCTTCGTGCTGACTATAACCTTTTACCATGAGCCTAACTTTATAGGTCTCTACCTTACTATCTGTATCTATTTTCCTATTGTAGATCCATTTATACCCAATGGGTACTATACTTTCGGATGGATCTACTAAGGTCCACACTTAGTTCAAGTGTATTGAGTCAATTTCTGACTTTATTGCATCTAACCATTTCTCAAAATCGATGCCAGACATCGTCTCATCAAAGATATTAGGATCATCACCATGATCCTTATCTTTCATAAGAAAAATTTTCTCGACCTTCTCTGTAAGCATACCCATGTACCTTTCAGGAGGATGGAAGACCATGCTAGATTTATGAGATGGTGGAGGAACATCAACAACTGGCTCATGAATAATGGGTTCTTGAAAATCCATAACTCTTTGCTCAGCAGAGACCTCTTCAAACTCAACTAACCTCCCACTACCACCATCCTGCATAAACTATTTTTCTAAGAATATAACATTTCGACTCACAATCACATTGTGATCTTGTGGAAAGTAGAAGTAATATCCCATTGATTCTTTTGGATACCCATAAAATGAGCAATTATAGTGATCCCCTAATTTATCAGCAATCTATTTTCTCACATAGGCTGGACATCTCCAAGTCTTTAGATAACCTAGACTCAGCTTCTTATTGTGTTATTATCTCATATGGTGTGGTAGGAATAGATTTTGATGGAACCCTATTCAATAGATGAATTATAGTTAATTAGGTATGTCTCCAAAGATATAAGGATAAATCAGTGAAGCTCATCATAGATTTGACCATATCTAATAGAGTTATATTTCTCCTTTCAGATATCCTGTTGAGTTGAGGTATTCTAAGAGGAGTCCATTAAGAGACCTACCATTGTCCTTAAGATATCTCAAAAATTTTGAACTAAGGTATTCACCTCCTCGATCAGATCGAAGAATCTTAGTGAATTTGCCTGTTTATTTCTATACTTCATTCCAAATTTCTTAAACTTTTTAAAGACTTCAGACTTATATTTCATCAAATACACATATCCGTACCATGATAGGTCATCAATAAAGGTGATGAAATAGCTATAACCACCCCTGGCCTGCACATCAAATATCCCATACACATCGGTGTGTGCTAGGGTAAATAACTCAGCGGCCCTTTCCCTATATCCCACAAAGGGTAACTTGACCATTTTTTTCGAAGGCAAGATTCAAAAGTTGGGTACGACTCTAAATCAAAAGAGCTCCATCCCATCCTTTTTTAGTTTGTTTATTTTGTTCTCTCTAATATGGCCTAGTCTATATAATGCCATAAGTATTTTTAGTTAATTTAATCTCTAGATCTCTTTTGACCTACTATTGGGTTTCGGTGGCACAGCGGAAGGACTAGGTGTCTAAAATTTTTATTCAAAACACCTGACGTACCAAAAATCCTAATGCTCAGAAACTCTGGACTATAACAATCAAAGTATAATTAAATTCAACTTGGATAAGAAGAATACCTGTAGCACTAATCTCAATTTCTATGAGGCATCCAAGTGTCCACCCTCCAACGGTGATCCACATAAAAATCGGACCAAAGACAGCACTTCTCCTTCACCTTGCTTCAAGAGTTCTAGCCCCTAGAACTCGACTAGCCTCATATCGATTAGGTTTCTCCAACAACCTGACTTGATGCTCTTAAAACCTCCTCTAGACTTTTGAATCATCATCTTTAGGACCTTTCCAACCCTTATTTGGACCAGATTAAGCTTTGTCTTAAATCCCAAAGCCTTGTCCTAAAACTAAGATAGATTGTAAGAAAGAAAGGAAAGCAACGGAGAAGAAATTAGAAAGCAGAATGGATTGCTTTGAACACTCGATGTGCACAGCTATTTATAGGTATCAGAGGAATGCCCAAAGGTAAGGACACGCCCCACCCAAAAGGTCCATCTGATCTGAATATCAGAGATAAGAGATCCTTCAAGAAGAAGGACTTTTATCAATGATACATCGGTTCAGCATTCTTCTTACATGCACGACCAAAGAAGGGATGTTTTTGCATCCCTTCTCAAATGAAAAAAATCCACAATTTTTTACATGGAAAGAGGATTCAATTCTGATTTCAGATCACCTAATAGGAAATCAAAAATCCCATGGAAGGATTGTTGGGATGCGTAGGCGATTTCATGCATGTATTTCAAAATTTTTTCAAAAAAATTACAGCAGAAGATAACTAGATTAATCAAATTAATCTAACATGCATATGATCTAATCATCAAATCAATCTACTCTAGGATCTATGATATGGTATGTTGCATATAAAATTTGATCACGGGTCGATGATCTCCACTATTGAGAGACATGATGGAGAGGATCCTTGCTTATTACATGCAGCTGCATATGCATCTGGCCTCTATGGAAAATCCACTCAAAGCCTTGATCTGATTGGTCTTCTTGAGAATACTAGCTCATGCGAAGACCTTCTTCTTGGTTGATCTAGATCCTTTCTTCAAATCTTTGGAACCTTTTCAGAGGTTGAAGATAAACTTCTAGAGAAAATAAAGAGGTGAAAAAAGATGAAGAAAAAAATAATTTTTTTTAATTTATCTCTCTTCCCAAACTTTTAGAATCAAAAATCTGAAATTCACGTTTTTGTGCACACCCCAAGAGAGAGGACCCTCCTCTCTATTTTTAAAACCATGAACTTTGCCCAAACTTCTACTATGTGAAGAGCTCTCTTCTCGTATCTTACCCACACAAAAGAAACTATAAAAGCCCCTTTTATAGGTGTGTAAGAGGTGGGGTGAAGAGTCCTAATGATCATGGACTCTTATAGGATTCTGCCTCCCTTCACAATTTTACATCCAAAAATATACCAAAAGAAAAAATATGAGATGCCTTTCCCATATTTTTCCATAGTAAATCAGTTCTCTAACTAATCTCTTACAAAAAATCTCCTCAAAATATTACACATATAAGGAGAAAAAAATTTATTAGTGTGGAGAGGTTGATCTAGATGAGAATAAATTCTCCTGATAAGGAATATTTTGAAATCTAATTTTAGAACCTTTCTTTTATCAAAACCAAATCAGATTTGGATGTGAGATAGATAAACCAAAGGACTCTTTGGTATGAAAAAATATCAAACAAAATAATTTTATATATAGAGATATATGACATGCAAACTAGGTTGGTGCAGGGAGAAGAGTTCTATTCCAATAAGGACTCTAAATTTTCTTATTTGAATCTAAATCAAATCTCTAGTTTAGCCCAAATAAAATATACAAAATTCAATCTAATTAGGTTCATAAATTTTTAATCAAATTAGGAATTGATTGAACCAAAGTTCTGATCAAATCAGAGATAATTCTCCCTTAGCAATTAGGTCATCTCATAACCTAATCAGGTTAAACTTGATTGAATCTAATTTAATTAGATTTTATTTAATCCTCTTTACTCAATAAAATTAAGCTAATCAGTAATCTAATTACTTATTAATCCTTCATTAATTCACTAATACTTAATGAATTAATTTATTATAATTTTTGCATAAGGTTAACCATCAATCGAATTGATGATTAAGTTATTGAACAATTCTCAACCGTTGATCAGTCACATGATCAGTCAGAAACTTCTTTTGAGTGTAACCCCATAAGTTTGCATCTAAGCTGGTAGTACAAGAACACCTTCCTGAACCAATCGATGTAACCATCTAGTAATGATGACCGAACGTCCGGATAGGTCGAATGATGGCGAAGCAACATTCAAGAACTTATTGGTGTATGGTTACCGTATAATTCATCCCTTTGACCTTAATGCTCGAGGATTCCCTAGAATTTAATTATCAATCCTAGATAAGTCATCCACATTATATTTCAATCTTTTTCAAATCCATCACTTGGATTATCTGGGCTCAGGTTCTGCTAAATTGAAATATATTGATGCATAGCTCCTACTAATTCAGAGAGATCAATCCTATTTTGACTCACATACCGACTTGATAAGTATTTGACTATATCCAGAAATCTTCCATCATTGAATTAAAATTTCAGTTAGTTCGGTACCAAATTATAGTGCGTTGCTTGCAAGTCATTATAGTGATCCCAGGTTGGAGGGACACTTATACCCATACCCTTCGTGAACTACCCTTGACAGCAGAGTGCTTCGCAGTTGGTCATTTTCAATGTACTCCTATATCTCACCTGCATGCTATACTAGTATCTCCATACCATTTAGTTATAAGGACAACGAACGTATATGGCACATAATGACCTATACTTGATATCGCTATCGTTTTACTAATAGCGTATTATTTGGTCGCAAACTAATTTAAGGACTATGCGATAAATCCTCCTTTATCGATCAAAATAGTCCTAAGGACTTCATCACAATATCGAAGTTCATTAGAAGAAGTATCTTTATGATAAAAAATATCAAATAATTTTTATTATTTATCAATTCATATACATTTATAATTAACACAATCATCAAATGATTGGCTTTAGAACACAATTCCCAACAACACCCACTTGGACTAAAGCCATTAGTATAGTATCACATACCTATCTTCGATTTATCATCTTAGAACTCCTAGATATCAAAGCTTTAGTAAATGGGTTGGTCACATTCTTTTTTCTATCGATCTTCTAAAGATTGACGTCACCTTAACAGATTTTTCTGAATAAGGTTGTAGCAATGCAGAATGCCTGGTAAGCTAATGGGACTTCAGCTCTTTGGCATGAGCTATGGCTCTGATGCTGTACGTTACAATGGGACCATTATTGGATGGTGCCACTCCTACCTTGCCAGTGAACCTGTACAATCATATAGCTTTCTTGTAAGCATCGAATGCTATAATACATTCTGCCTCACAATTTGAATTTGATTATATTTTTCTACTTAGAACCTTTCCAGTAGATTATTTTATTATTTAGAATAAAGATGTATTCCGATACGTTCTTGCTATTATTATGTCCAACTAAAAATTAGAGTCATACTCCATATGTTTTCAGTCAAATTCTCTATAACCGACTCATCGATCCTTAGTATTTCTCAAATACTTAAGAATGATGTTCTAGTGATTTTCATCCAGATCTTGCAGGTATCCACTCACTACCCTAGTAAATATACCATATTCAGTTCTCATATATGGTGTACATGATAGAACAAATTCTACTCATAAATACCCTATGTATGTTGGACTGAAAAAATCCAAGCAGCCTCTTAGATCTATCTCTATAGATCTTTATCACCAGGATGAGAGCTGTTTTTCTCAAAGTCCTTTATGGAGAACAATAATAACAGCAAAACCTTTATTTCCTGTAATGTAAAGAATATCATTTCCGATTAAGAGAATTTTATTCATATACAAAAAATATAATCATAAAACTATTAACTTATTTGTATTTGCAGAATTCTTTTTCGTTCTCAATGAAGCCATGCATTTTGATCACTTATCAAAATGCATATTTCAACTCGAAAATATTTAGCATTGCCACAAGAGAAAAAATCTTATTATGGTTAATACCATAATATTGACAATATCCTTAGGCAACCAAAAAAGTTTTTTAGATCTCCACCTTCTCGTCTGCATTACTCTAGTCCTATTGAAGATCCACTTATACTCTATGGGCTTTACCCTTCGAGTGAATCAACGAGTGTCCATACATCGTTGACCTTCATGGACTCCATTTCGGACCTATGGCTTCAAGCCATTAATTAGAGTCGAACCTTTGTATGGCATCTATGTAGGTGATCAAATCTTTGTTGTTCTCATCGAGTTTAACAGGATCACATCCCAAAATTAGAAATTAAAATATCTATCCAACAGATGTGGTACTCTATCGGATCTCCTTAATGATACCTCTATAATAGATTTCAGGTTTGATCTAATCAAATTCAGTTCTTTGGGTTTATTAGATTGTGTCAGTTCTTCTATCTGTCGAACTTTATAAGTTCTACATTAAAGGCTTCAATACTTTCACCAAGGTACTCCCTTTCCAAAAGGAATATCGAACAACTTTTGTTCTTTAGCTAGATAAAAGTTATATCCCCTAGATTCTTTGGAGTTATCCTATAAAATAATATATATAGGATCAGGATCCAAGCTAATCGGTCTATAAATGCTCAACATAAACTAAATACTTTCAAACCTTAAGGTAAGAGAATATCAGCTTACGCATAGTCCATATCTCATATGAAATTATTGCGACTGATTAATTCAGAATTCAGTTTAGAACATAATAAGCAGTCTTAAGAGCATAACCTTAAAAGAAGACTGACAGACTTTTAAACCCCATCATGGATCGAACTATGTCCAATAAAGTTGATTCTAACATGAGAGAATCCTATTCTCTTCTAAATATGTCAAAACTTACTTAAAATGCATTCTCCTCTTCGATTTGATCGAAGAATTTCAATGCTCTTTCAAATTTATTTTTCTACCTTATTATGGACTTATTTAAACATATCAAATAATCAAAATTTATAGCAAATATATTCGTAGATCTAATATATCATTATGTATCAGATTCAAAACATCATTGGCTATTTCACTTTTTCCAATAAAAAGTAAAGTTGGTCATCTTACTAAGGAGCTAGGATTGACAGGTTGACAATAATTCACAATCATTGACCTCAAGAATTATCACCTGTTGATCTTATTCTTATTTATATGATCGAGCCTAAATTGTCCAAGGAAACATTGGTGACACTATCTACTTTAGGGTTTGTTTATTGTGTATATTATACTAACAAACTATGACTATTCATAAATGTCATTTCTTAGTTATCTATATGATTTTATCATCATTCATAATAAAATCATAAAATCATCAGACAATAGTGGCAACCACTAAAATAACATTAGTGAAATTGAAAATAAACTTGATGATTTCTAAAACTAGGATTGGAATATGACTTCCAACTCCAACGTTCAGAAATCTCTTACTGTTTTCAAACTTTCTACTAATCTGAAGTCATTGCAACAATTTGCATTAACTTTCGATATCGAATATCTAGGTAGTAGTGTCACAGATAGAGAAATCACAAAGTGTTATCATATAAGCATCTTGTTCAGTAACACTTTGCTGATTTCTCTTTCTTCGTCTATTCAGATCAAGAGACTTTGCCAGACTAGGTTAACCTTAGACTCTTTGGTCAATTCGGGCTCCTCAGCCCAAGCATGACTTTCTTGCACCTTCTTTTCCTTTCTCAAAAGATTATTTCCCACTGAAGATACATCTTCAGAAGTGCGAAAGAACTCTATCAATATTTGAAAAATTTTCTTCCACCAAGCATCATTGAATTTATAACTAAATTCATGTTCTTTACTACTCTCAATAACATCACACGGTGATATGATCATTTGGCCACTTTTGATAAGTATCTTTGATCGCATCACATGTATTGGATGTGGAAACTTCAGGTGCTGGATCTATAATCATATGTAGGATCCATTTGTGCTCTAAAATCATTTACAACTTGCGATACCAATTATCGAAGTTGGGTCCTATAAATTAGTCACTGTTAAACAGTGAATGGAGTAATGCACATCTAGCCATAACTGAAAGAAAAATACAAGACCTCTATATTTATGAATTGATTAAGTCTAGAGATTTGGACTTTAGTTTAAAGATTCTTCCACTATTTTAGTCGAATTGGTAGACTCTACCTCCAATCTGAGGAATTACCTTAATTTCTTAGTGGATACTAGGATCCATACAGACTGCATACATGCTCTAGGATGGCTCGGTCAACCCATATGCATCTATGTGTAGGTTCTCAACCAATTATTTTTTCAAATAATTTTTAGTAGTTAATTTTATCTCAGATTTTATTTCAGTAGGCGATGGGCCTCCACTGAAAGTTTCGATTAGGTCAAACTATTAACATGAACCTACCAGTATTTTTAACTAAAGAATGATCAGACCCGAGGATAGCTTGGTCAATCCAACCATCATCAGATAGTACAATAGAGTCATCACATGACAAATGATAATTTCATCATTCAGAGAGAACACCAGATAGATGGTGCCTGTAATGTCAATCAAAAATAATGGATCCATTATCATTCACCTTAATGGGAGGCTATGATCTAGTTATCCCCATAACTAGCTCATTTTATGAACCTAATAATTTAAAAAATTTAATCAATTTAGAAAAGAGATAAAAAGAAATCAACCAATAAACCACAATTTTCGCACTAACTTTACTAAGTCATTGAATTGGATCAAGGTCATACTAGTTGAAATGGTACCTAGATCAGTCACACTGATCAACCTTAATGATATGGGTTAACTCAAATCACTTAGAGGTCAAATCAAGACATAATCCACCAAATTGGCCAAGTGAGATTGATGGGAGGGTCTGCTAAGCTTGCCTTAGACATCAATTGAAACAGCCAGATAAGTCAATCCCAATTAAAAACCACTGATCGAAATGTCGAACTTACCTTAGACACCAATTGGTTAATTAGTTTTGATTTGACCAACCTAATTATTCAGATTCAACCACTAAGCCATAATCAAGTCTATTTGATCTAATCAAAGACATGAACATGACCATCTACAACTATTGTATTGGTTCTAGAGAAATCCTGATTTTAATCTAATTCAATATTTGGTTAGATTTAATCAATTTCTCTAGTTAGTCCATTAACTCTTTGATTCTAACCTTAGATCTAACTCAATTAAGAGGACCCGATCTAAGCTAACCATGCCCCCATATTTTATGCGAATGTCATTAAATCTTAAATCATAATTCTAGATTTAATCGATTCTATACTTAATTCTCAATTAAGTTTCGCATCAACATGGTTAAGATTTTGAAAGCAATTTTCATATGTAAATCATAAAATCTTTTAGATCAAATCTAAACTTTTTATGATTTTAAATCAAAATAATTTTGATTAAATAAGATTAGATGTAACTAACTTCTTCGCAACTTGCATCATATACAACAACAACACTTAGGATTTCAAAATCTAAGATTTTGCAGAAAAGTAAGTTCTTCCTTTCGCATTCTTCTTCATGGGATCAAATCACATGGCACCCCTACATGTCATAAGAGCAGCCCATCGAATAAAAAGAGAGGGCCTTTAAACCCTTCTTGCTCTTATGATCGGACGGCCTAGTAATCAATCCAATCTAAGTACTTGCTAATCAGATCATCTAATCTAATCACATATCATATATTCATAAATTTAGATCTAATCTAAATTACATCAGATCTGATTACAATCTTAGATCATAAACATCATATGCATGATATAAAATTAAATTTTATCAAGGATCAGCACAAACTAAGACAATCATTTCACTATAAGGGATAAACCCTATAGTAGGACAATCTTATATTAGTTTGTGCGATCAACCATTAATTAAATTTAGATCAAAATATCACATATCAGATCTAAATAAAATTTAAATTTAAATTTAATATACACATAAATCATATCATATAGAACTTGGCTCTGATACCACTGTTGGGATGCGTAGGTGATTTCATGCATATATTTTGAAATTTTTTCAAAAAAATTACAGTAGAAAACAACTAGATTAATTAAATTAATTTAACATGCATATGATCTAATCATCACGGGTCGATGATCTCTAGGATGATTACGTGATTATCAAGGGTCTGATTATGGGTCGACAATCTCTGCTGTTGAGAGACATGATGGAAAGGATCCTTGCTTGTTGCTCACAGCCGCATACGCGTCCAGCCTCTATGAGAAATCCACTCAAAGCCCCGATCTGATCGATCTTCTCGAGAATGCTAGCTCATGCGAAGATCTTCTTCTTGGCTGATTTGGATCCTTTCTTCAAATCTCTAAAACCTTTCGAGAGGTTGAAGATAAACTTTTGGAGGAGATAAAGAGGTGGAAAAAGATGAAGAAAAAAATAATTTTTTTTTCTAGTTTATTCACCCCAAGAGAGAGGATCTTCCTCTCTATTTTTCACATTATGAACTATGCCCGAATTTCTACCATGTGAAGAGCTCTCTTCTAGTATTTTACACAAACAAAAGAAACCACAAAAGCCCCTTTTATAGGCATGTAAGGAGGTATGGTGAAGAGTCTTAATGATCCTAGACTCTTACAGAATTCTACCTCCCTTCACAATTCTACATCCAAAAATATGCCAAAAAAATATGGAACGCCCCTTTCCATATTTTTTTATAGTAAGTTAATTCTCCAACTAATCTTTTATGAAAACTCTCCTAAAAATGTTGCACATATAAGGAAAAAAAAATTTATTGGCATGGAGAGATTGATCTGGATAAGAATAGATTCTTCTGATAAGGAATATTTTGAAATCCAATTTCAGAACCTTTCTTTTATCAAAACCAAATTAGATTTGGACATGAGATAGACAAGGGAAAGGACTCTTTGGTGTAAAATAATGTTATACAAAATAATTTTTTATGCAGAGATATATGATGTGCAAACTAGGTTGGCGTAGGGAAAAGAGTCCTATTCCAATAAGGACTCTAAGTTTCCTTATTTGAATCCAAATGAAATCACATCTGGTTTAGTCAAAATAAAATATATAAAATCTAATCTAATTATGTTCATAAATTTTTAATCAAATCTTAGTTAAATTAGAAATTGATGGAACCAAAGTTCTGATCAAATCAGAGATAATTCTCCCTTAGCAATTAGGTCATCTCATAACCTAATCGGATCAAACCTAATTGAATCCAATTCAATTAAATTTTATTTAATCCTTTTTGCTTAATCAAATTAAGATAATCAGTAATCTAATTGTTAATTAATCTTTCATTAATTTACTAATACTTGATGAATTAATTTATTATAACTTTTGCATAAGATTAACTATCAATCGAACTGACGATTAAGCCCTTGAACGATTCTCAATCGTTGATCAACCATATGATCAGTCAGAAACTTTTTTTGAGTGTGACCCCATAGGTTCAAACCTAAGCCGGTAGCATAGAAATACCTTTCTGAACCAATCGATGTAGCCATCTAGCAATGATGACCTGATGTCCGGATAGGTCGAATGATGGTGAAGCAATATTCAAGAACCTATTGGTATATGATTATCGTATAATTCATCCCTTCGACTCTAATACTCGAGAATAACCTAGAATTTAACTGTCAATCCTCAATAAGTCATCCATATTGTGTTTCAATCTTTTTCAAATCCATCACATGGATTATCGGAGCCCGGGTTCTGCTAAATTGACATACACTGATGCATATCTCCTACTAATTCGAAGGGGTCAATTCCATCTTGACTCATGCACCGACTTGACAAGTACTTGACTATACTTAGAAATCTTCCATCACTAAATTAAAAACTTAGTTAGTCCAGCACCAAAGTATAGTGAGTTGCTTGCAAGTCACCATGGTGATCTCAGATCGAGGGACATTTATACCCATACCCTTCGCGAGCTATCCTTGACAGCAGAGTGCTTCACAATTGGTCACATTCAGTGATGATGTACTCTTACATCTCACCTGCATGCTATACCAATATCTCCATACTATTTGGTTATAAGAACAACCAACGCATATGGTACACAACGATCATACTTGATATCGTTATCATCCTAGTAATATAGTGCATCATTTGGTTGTGAACTAATTTATGGACTATGTGATAAATCCTTCTTTATCGATCAAAGTCATCGTAAGGACTTCATCACAATATCAAAGTTTATTAGAAGATGTATCCTTGTGATAAAAAATACCAAATAACTTTTATTATTTATCAATTCATATACATTTATAATTAGCACCATCGTCAAATGATTGACTTTAGGATACAATTCCCAACAAGAATGTGATCCTCGTATCTCTTCATGCGAATACCTTATCACTGTGTGCATGCACGCAAGGGAAGCTTTTGGCCTCTGTTTGGCCTTTTGATAAATCTTCATAAAAGAGCTGATTAAACATGGAACATTATTTGATAGGTGGCATTCCATTTTAATCATATTTGATCTATAGAAGGACTCTTCAAAAATGCGAGGAAATGTGAGGCTTCACCGCGTGCGCAAGACCTTCTCCATTCCAATTTTTTTTCCACCCCATATTTTTTAGAAAAAATCTATCTCATGCTTTAAGATAAGCACCAGAGGATGAAGGGGGATGTGGGTTATCACACACTTCTCAATTCCAAGCCAGAAGGACTCTTCCTTCTGCTCACACCAACACGTGCATGAGACTTCTTTTTTTTACACCAAGAGTCCTCATCTAAGAGGACTCTTTATTTTTGGTGTTAACTTGAGATGTGGCACTCCATTTTAGGCTGCTTTTAGGTAGCACGACCTGACCTATTTGCTCACCAAATTGGGTTAGCAAATTAGCAAGATATAAGACCAAATTGATCTCCCAAGGAACTAGGGTTTCCACGCGTGCTAGCATGCTTACTTGAAATCCTAATTGGATCCAAAATTCTAATCAACCTTATCAAAAGGATCCTTGGCCAATTTTTATATGTGTGTGACCCATTAGGTTCCACATCTAGCCAACAGTAGGTTCGAATGTAAGTTGATCAAATTTGATTAGATTCCAATCTAATCGATTTAGGTCCAATCGAGCTAACCTGAGTTCAACAATTATAATCCTTTTTAATTGACGATCGAATTAAACTCTTTAATTTGATCAAACCTACAAGTCCAGATTGATATCTAGTAATATATCACGACTACCCAGAAGATGTGAAATTTGATAGAAATACTAAATATATCTTTCAATGGTAAGTTACCATGCAATTCAATTAATTTTCAATTAACCAATGATAAATTGTGCTAAACTCAAACATATATTCATATCAATTTTTAATTAACCAATAATGATTCCGATGATGAAGTTTTAGAAACTCTTTTTAATCTCCTTCCTGCTTTTGGCCAAAAGACTTTTTTCAATCATCTAGAGATGAGAATACACAGGATGTGATCTCCTCTTACTAGAAGTGATCAATTCCATGTTGACCTATTCATAACCTTCATACACACTCTGTTATATCCAGAACATCCCGTACATGTCTTAATACTATACCTGGATATGAACCAAAATATGGGTTCATATGCATAAGATTCCATGATGATCTCAGGTCTAAGGATCACTTGCATAACTCCTACTAAGAGAACCATCTTTGACATGCAGGTAAGGCTTCTATAAGATGTTCTCTTTCATCAAGTCAATTCAGTGGACTCATTTTCAAATGAGCACCCACATCCTTATATTAGTGTCCCACATAAGTGGCTAGTGAGATCTACCACCCTCTCCATTGAGCAAACATAGGATATGCTAGTTTTTTTGGAACATTGATCCTCGACTCAATGCTCCTACGATCAAGAGTATTTAAGATTAAGGTTTTAGGTCTCACTAGCATGACCCATTCATGTCTCCTAAAACTATTGCCCTAATCTTTGGGATTCATCATAATCTTAGACATAATAAGATGCAGCTAAAATGATGAATCAATATTTTATTTTATTATCAAATAATAAATATCATTACGTAAGTTAAAAAATTATAAAAAAAAATCTCATCGCAATATAGTTGCGATTGGCTTTTAGGATACTCTTCTTTCAATCTTCCACTTGCACTAAAGCCAATCATCTTTGTATTTCAATCTCATACAATCAAGATTGTGATCAAATAGCTATTGTGGTATGGCCTTAATGAATGGGTCTACTATATTATTTTTTGTGTCAAAGCATTCAAGGATAACATCTTGTCTCTCTATAATTTTTTGAAAGAGGTGAAAGTATCTGAGGATGTGCTTGGATTTTTGATGAGACCTAGGTTCCTTAGCTTGAATAATGGCCCCAATGTTATCATAATAGAGTGGCATCGGTCTTTCAATCTCAAGAATGACTCTTAATTCCATGATGAACTTCTTCATCCAGACAACTTTCTTAGTGGCTTCACTAGCAGCAATATATTCTACCTTAATGGTTGAGTCAGCTATTGTCTGCTGCTTGGAACTCTTCTAACTTACTGCTTGGAACTCTACCATTTAGGATAAACACATACCTTGATATTGACTTGCTATCATCCGGATCAGATTGAAAACTAAAATCTGTATATCCCTCTAGTTTCAACTCTGATCCTCCTCCATATATGAGAAAAACATCTTTAGTCCTTAGATACTTTAGAATGTTTTTCATAGCTTTCCAATAATCTTATCTTGGATCAACCTGAAATCTGCTAGCTACACCTAAAGTATAAGCTACATCAGGCCTGGTACATAGTATGGAATATATAATTGATTCCATAATTGAAGCATAAGAGATTTCATTCATCCTCTTCCTCTCTTCTAGTATCATAAGATACATTTTCTTAGAGAGTTATATACCATGACTTGCAAACAGATAACCTCTCTTACTTGCCTTTATATTAAATCTTTTTAATATGAGATCTATGTACCGTGACTAAGATAAACCTAACATCTGTTAGATCTATCTTTATAGATCTTTATACCCAGTATATAGGATGCTTCATCTAAGTCTTTGATGAAAAACTTATTCGACAGCCAAGTCTTGACCGATTGTATCATTGGGATATCATTCTGTTGGATGTATGCTCTAGAAGCCAATCTTGACTGACACATTATATTTCTAGGATATAGTTTTATACTTATTTGACATTTATATTACCATTCATGTTTATGTGTTTATTAATTATCCAAGGGATTACAAGATGATGATACATATTATCAAAGAGTTGAGAATTTGAGACATGTATCACTGATGGTTAATTTCCAAATTGCTTCTGGTCATAGGATCATCATGGGGATGGTGATTAATCCAGATAGATCAGTGCATAGATCGCTTCCTTCGGATAGATGGATCTCGAGTCTGCAGTGTAGTGACACTAGAGCAAGAGTGCAGGTGGTTGTTAGAGAATGACTAGCACCGAGCGTGACCAACATGAGAAGTCACATGGATGTCTGCTCACTCGTTAGTGACTTTCTCGATGCTGCAGTTGTATGACTGGTCCTTTGACCTAAGATGGCACTACTGTTCATAGTAAAGTTGCTGGAGTTTGACTGACACATCAACATGGGTCTCAATAAGTCTTTGTAGTGGATGTTGGCGACAGTTGGTCCACTATAGGAGTGGGGTGTGCATCAAGATGGGATCTATCAATTCTAGCAGAAGGGAGTAGTCCTATAGGATCTAAGAAGCTGAGTCTTTAAGTCTATGGCCATAGCAGTGTGATTGATGGAAAATTTTTTTTATAGAATCACATATGGACTCATGTTCATTGAATTTATCATGTAACCGATGATGAGGTTTGATGATTCATCCATGACTTGCCATCCGGTTGAGACTCACGATAGAGGGATTGTATCATGCGTTAACTGCACCTATAGATTCATCATCTTTTATTCTACTGGGTTGCTACTACATACTGCTAGGTATCACTGATGGATTGTGAGACTCATAAGTATCATTTTAGTGATCGATGATCCTTGGTGGGTAGAGTTGGAACTGTTCAACCTATTGAAAAGAATTTCAATGATATTATAATAGAGATCACAACATATCTCACTACCAGACAGAATAGAACCTATGTGGTCACACACAAAAGAAACTTTTGATTGATCAGATGGTTGAATTATGATTATGAATCATAATAAGATTTGATTATCAATTTGAATGATAATTAATCCAATGCAAAAATTGCATCAAGTAACTTGCTAAAGAGTTAGTGAGTTAAAAGGGGATTAATGGGCAATTGGATTGCTAATTGGTTCAATTTAATTGAGCTATGGGAATTGCATTAAGTCTAATTAAATTAAATTTAATTTGACTTGACATGGGTTTGATTTGATCAAACCTGATTTGGTTATAAGATAATCTAAATTGCATGGGTGAATGATTCCTATTTGAATTATGATTTGGATTTGACACAATTTCTAATCAGACTAGAATGTGTGAGTTTTTACTTAGATTAAAAATTCTCATTTTTATGGGTGCATCAAATCCTAATTGGATTAGGATTAAATTGAGTTTGACTCAAGCACCAAGGGAGAGTCCAAAAGGACTCGAACTCCTCTAATTCGGTGATATCTAATTTAAATAGTTTGGGCTCCAAATCAGATTTGGTTTCTTATCTATTTGGGTCTAATCTGATCCTAATATGATTAGGATTGATTGAAGTTTTATTGGATTTAAAACAGCCACCTAAAATAGAGTCCCATGATCATAAAACTTCTTCCTTCCATGCGCCACAAAAAGGGTTCCACACCAAGCAGATCTGAACGCCCAAAATAACCCATGCCCAACTAGTTTTAATGCCACTTTTTCTCCTCCTTTTAGTATGTAAGAAAGAAAGAAAATTCTCTCTTATTTTTGTGCAAAATCTGGGTGCAAATCTATTTTGGGTGGGCGGCACAAAAAGGACAGAGTCTAAGGCTCATTGGACGCTTATCTCCTATTCAAATTAGAACTCCCTATTGGCCCATTTAAACACCACCATATGGGATGTGTATGACCTGATAGAGATCAGTTTATGGATGCCAAAAGACCAGAGAATTGCATGGAGAAAGATCAAGGGAGAGGGCACGGTGTGATGGGTGGAAGGCATGAGGTATTTTGCTCTTCATATCTCCTCTTTCTTACACAAACAAGAGTTGGTTGTTAGGACATCTATTCTTCTCTCTCTTGTCCATGTTTGAACATGGACGTCTCCTCTTCCCTTTGTCCAAAAGTTGGACAAAATTTCTACATCTTTATTATAGAGATTTGGTACATGGATTTAAGAAAAAAAGAGAAGAAAGAATTCTTCTCATGATCTCTAGCGTAAAGATCAAAATCCTCCTATGTCTTCTTCTCTAAGAGTGTTTTGAGAGAAAAGAAGATTTTTAATCGTCAAGATGCGATCTCTATAAGAGAGCTAGCACTCTGATGAGATCAAAAGACTTCTGATTAGATCAAAGTCTCGTATGGATACCCGTAGAGGTCAGATGCTTGTGTGGCTATGAGGGACCATCGGAAGACATCCCATGATCATTAGTTCGTGGTGAAGATTAATCCATGCTAAGGTATGTTCTTAATTTATCGTTTTCTATTTGATTTCTATATTTGAATCTTATCTAACATATGATGATCCTATTTATGGTTTGAAGATTTGATCTTATATATGCTTAGATTAAATTAGATTTAATCTAAAAAAAAAATTAAATTTTGCTACATACTTGTTTTGAAAAATTTTGCATGCATGAAACCATGAAACTCCACATATTTTCAATGAGCAGTATGTCATCGACATACAGAACCAAGAAGACAACAGCACTTTCACTTATCTTCTTATATACATATGGTTAATTCTTATTTTTGATAAAGCCAAACTCTTTGACTGTCATATCAAATTGGATGTTCTAGCTCCTCGAAGCCTACTTCAATCTATAGATGTATTTTTTTAGCTTGTATACTTGATTTGCCCTCTCACTTGAGACAAATCCCTCTGGCTGAGTTATATAGACCTCTTCCTCAAGATTACCATTGAGAAAAGTGATCTTGACATTCATCTGTCAGATCTTATAGTCATAGTATGTCGCTATAGCAAGCAAAATCCAGATAAATAGCCACTGGTGAGAAGGTTCCATCATAGTCAATTTTTTGCCTTTGTTTGAAACCCTTCGCCACCAATCTAGCTTTGTAGGTTTCTACTTGGCTATCTACTTCGATCTTCTTCTTGAAGACCCACTTACACCCTATTGGGGTCATATCCTCAGACGCATCAATCAAGGTCCATACTTGGTTGGTGTACATCGAGTCCATCTCAGATTTCATGGTTTTTAGCTATATGTCTGAGTCTCTACTCATGACAACTTCCGAATAGGTCAGTAGATCATCATCTTGAATGATGTTGATCGAATTGTCATTCTCAATGACAAAATCATATCTCCAAGGTGCTTGACGCATTCTATCTGACCTTCGAAGAAGAGGTGTGTATTGTGGATGTACCTCATCATTAGGTACTTTTGATTGAGAATCTTCTTGTGGTTCAATGATAGGTATTTCTGGATTGGTTTGTAGATTCTGAACTTCGATAAGTTCAATATTCCTCCCACTACTTCCTTCTTGGATGAATTCATTTTTCAAGAAAGTGGCATGCCTACTAACAAATACCTTTTGTTCAATAGGATGATAAAAGTAGTATCCAGTAGTTTTCTTAGGATCTCCTACAAACTTACACTTGTCGAATCTAGCACTAAACTTGTATCCAAAAATATTTTTAACATAAGCAAGATAGCCCCAAATCTTAAGATGTTTAAGATTAGGCTTCCTTCCCTTTCATATCTCATATGGTGTGCTTGCAATAGACTTTGAAGGCACCCTATTTAAAATATATACGACAGTATCTAGGACATATCTTCAGAAAGATATTAGGAGATTAGTGAAGTATATCATAGACTGTACCATATCCATCAAAGTACGATTCCTCTTTTCTGCTACACCATTTAACTGGGGTGTATAAGGAGGGATCCATTCAAAGAGAATACCTTTTCTTTTAAGATGATCAAGAAATTCATCGGATAAGTATTCTTCTCCTCGATCAGATAAAAAAATCTTGATACTTTTTTTAGTTTGTTTCTCGTCCATACATTGATACTCCTTGAATTTATCAAAGGCTTCAGATTTATATTTCATAAGATATACATATCCAAACCTTGATAGATCATCTATAAAGGTGAAAAAATTGGAGTATCCTCCTCTGACCTGAGTTGTTAATGCCCACATATGTCTGTATGTACTAGGGCTAATAACTCATTTGCCTTCTCTCCATGTCCAAAAAATAGAGTCTTGGTCATCTTACCCATGAGACAAGATTCATAAGTTTCTAATGATTCATAATCATATGGATCAAAGAATTCTTCTTTGTATAATTTATTTATCCTTGACTCACTAATATATGACTAAGACGGTAATACCAGAGATATATGATATTCACATCTTCTCTCTTTTTTTTTATATTTCTTTCAATATAAAAAATATTTTTATTGAGTGCAAGAATTAAAAAATTGTTATCAATATAATCACTACCATAAAATTCATTAGAAAAGAAAATGGAGCATCTATTTCCTATTAATCTTATTTCATAATCATGTTTTAATAAAGAGGTATAGAAATAATATTTCTAATGACCTTTAGCATATAATAATAGTCTTTTAATTTTAAAATTTTATTCGAAGATAAATCAAGCATACAGGTTCCCACGGCCTCTGTGCTAATGGACTCTCCACTTGCACCATAAAGCTCAAGGTCATCTTTTTTCAAACCTTTGATATTCTTAGTCACTGCAATAAATTGTAAATATGCAATCCACAGGCGGTATCTAATATCCAAATATCAAAGTCTGAGCCACTCAATGAAAAATAGGTCTGTATCATATACACACCTTTTAGTGCTATACTTGCATCATGCTTCAATCTTATAAGATAATTCTTGCAATTATTCTCCCAATGTCCAAATTTACCACAAAATAAACAGATAATATCCATGGAGACATCTTTTGTCTTCTTATTATTACTGATCGATCCAGGATTAGGAATATCTAGATCATTGGAGTTCTTCTCCGGTATGAACCTAATTTGCAAGTTCCTCAACCAATCCATATAGTTTGGATCGGTCAACATGGTTTCATGCAATAAAAATAAAGAAGCCATAATACAGATTTAAATCTACATAAATAAATAACAATAGTATAAGTAGACCACTCATGTTTCATATACATAATAAGATGAGGTTTTTTAACTATTTATATCTCTCACTATTTTATCAGATACCATAACCCTCTCCTATGATAAACGAGAAATCCTAATCTAATTTTTTAATGGGATTGAGATCCTAATCACTAAATGAAGCCTTGTAGATATCACAATAAATCTCAATGAGTTCAAAGATAGGAAAATCTATCCAACTACATCTCATGTAATTCTCAACATAATCTTTACCTCTAAAAATACACATAGCCTTATGGATATCACAACAAACTATAGTATTTTTTAGTTAAGTCAGACCCTTTATTTTCATAGAGTCATATCTGAAAAATACTGCTCTTGTAAATATCACAATAAAGCAACATATCTAAAATATGCCGTAAAGTATCTAATATGCACTAAGACAACTCGACATCAATTCCCATAGCAAGCCTTGTGGATATCACAATAAACCTACTATGATCTTTCACAAGGTATTGACTAGGCATGAAGAAAGGCATATGTAGTATTCAAAACACTGAGCAACCTTTATTCAAGATTTGAACAAATTTTCATGGCTCCTCGAATCAGGGATGGACCGAGAACGGATCAAGGTGCAAACCAGATCAAGTCACTGGACAGGTTTGAGGTCTGACAGTGTTCTCTTGAGATTTGGACAACTTGGAGACCAAATCTAAGCCCTAGAATCATCTAGAAAAATATGTACAAGATCTAGAAGGAGTACCCAAGAGCATGGGGTCGTGGACATGTGCTCCAAGATATGTATTGGTGAGAATACATGCTGGTTCATTATCAGGTGAGAAGCTGCTACAATGAGACTGATTCAGTGTTACGGGATTATCTCGAAGCATGGGCCTAATTTCGATGATTGGGCTACATGGAGATGCATGCCACTGATGGAGGAATGTGGCATGAGTCCCAAGAAGATAAGAAACAAGCTGTACACATGTCTCCATAACAGAAACGTGTCTCCCACGTATCTCTATAACAGGATGTGGTTTCAGGCAGTTTCAGAGGTACAGCTTTGATGAGTATTTTGGAAACTACATAGAAGGTAGTTCAAAGTTGGGATACTTCTATCTTAAAGAATTTTTCATTCTCAATCCAACGGATCAAGTTTTGTTGTAATCCGTGTTCGTTTGGGGCATGAACTTGACAGTTCTAACTGATTGCGCAAAATCCTACGGGAGCGAGGATTTCGCAACTACCTGGAGTTTATCCTTATCTTGCACATGGATAGTTGAGTTTGTGAGGGACTTATAACTTGAGGTTGTTTCTCTTTAAAAGGACCCTCAAGGATGGGGTTTGAGATGAGAGAGAGATCATTGAGGGATCTTCTTATATCTATGAGAGATCGAGAGACTGGGAGAACTTCTATTGTAATCAAGTGAGTGATTATTTAATAAAAGTTTACTTCCCCATATTTCTTCTTCTTCGTGGTGTTCCTGGTGTCGTGTTCCACTACATAATCTTGTTCGGCATGGTTTAAGCCATAGAGACTAGATTCTCATGCTAGGTAGGCTGATCGGTTCTCTTCAGCCCTGTGAAAAGCAGATCGAGCCGCATGTTTGTTGGGATTAGCTCTGAGATCCTTTCATACGTGTCACTTGGTATCAAAGCGATATCGAAAACAAAGAAGATGACCTCTACATCTGCATCCTTGGTGCGAACAGGGGATTCATCATCCTCGACCTTGGATCCCAATCCTCAGGAGGAGGCACAGCAATGGGTGGAGCACACCTAGTTGATGATTCCCCGCAAGGGCTGTGGATTGCATCTCCGATTTTCTCCGCCGACCATCGATTACGGAGATGTGAGGCTAGATAGCTGAGATTGAAGGGCGACTGGAGGACCTTGAGGGGAAGGACGCAATCCTTCGAGGTGAGATTGCTACTCAGTTGAACCAGATTTCTTTTGATATGGAGCAGCGCTACAAGGAAGTGCTGCAACGTAATGAGGAGTTGGAGGCCATGATGAAGGCTCTCCAAATTTAGGTGGTTGACCTTCTAAAGGAAAAAGCCACCATGGGCGTGTCCTCTTCTACATTGACAATGGAGGTCACAAGTGAAGCTACACGTCCCCTGCACAAGCTTGATATTCCCAAGTCACAGGAGTTCTGTGGATGGTGGTCTGCGAAAGAGGTGGATAACTTTCTTTTTGCCGTGGAACAATACCTGCAGGTTATTGGCGTAAGGGGGGAATCCATGAAGGTGACCACGGTGGCCATGTTCTTGAGGGATATGGCGATGCTTTGGTGGCGACGTCGGGCTGACGATGTGAAGCGAGGGGCAGTTCCAATCACCACTTGGGCACAGTTCCAAACTGAACTTCGAAAGCAATTCTTCCCCAAGTTCACTAAAGATGATGCTCGAGCACAACTACGGTGACTCATGCAAAAGAGTGATATGCATGAGTATGTGCGAGAGTTCAGCGAACTATTGTTGGAGGTACCAGACCTCAGCAATGAGGACTCTCTCTTCACCATCCTTGATAGGCTCAAACCATGGGCCAAGATGGAGTTGCAGCGAAGGAGAGTCAAGAGTTTGAATGAGGCGATAGCTCAAATGGAGGCTCTCATCGAGTTCAAGACTCAACATACAGCTCCCAAAGCTCACACATCAAAAAAGGGCAAGGTGGGGGAGCGAAATCAGGTCACAAAGGAGGTGGAAAAGGATCGAATCTGAGCTCCTCAAGTGGAGGGGCTTCCCAAGCAAAGGGCAAAGGGGTGCCGCAAGGTACCGCACTATCTCATGCTACATCTGCAATAGACCTCATAAGGTGAAGGATTGTCCATTGAGGGGCAAGATGGCATCTATGATGGTGGAGGAGCAGCAAGAGACCGATCAAAGGATGGGTTCACTTAGTCTCAATGCCCTGAAAGCCAAGGGGCCACAAGGCTTACTTTATGCACCTGTTAGTATTGGTTGTCACACCTTCCAGGCACTCATTGATATGGGTGCCACCAACTTCTTTGTGGACTCAGCAAAGGCAAAGAAGCTCAACCTGAAGATTGAACGTGATGAGCACATGTTCAAGACAGTCAACTCCGTAGAGGTAGCTACGAGCGGAACAGCGAAGGATGTTAAGATCAAATTTAGTGTATGGATTGGATGGGTGACAATGGTAGTTGGCCCTATCGATGACTATGAGGTGGTCATTGATATGTCCTTGCTTACCCAACTACAAGCCATGGTGAAGGCGGATTCAGATGTGGTGGTGGTCCCGAACTCCTTGCATGGTTCAAGGGAAGTGAGTTAGAGGGACTCCGCACTGAGTCCCATTGGCGATGCAACTTGCTAAGGGGCTAAGAAGGGGACTTCTAACATACATTGCGTCCCTTCAGGAGGGAAGACCTATTGGAAGGAGAGGAGATTCCAGCACCCATCGAGGGTGTTCTCACTGAGTTCGGAGATGTAATGCCCCCCGAATTACCCAAGCAATTACTGCCAAAGAGGGTAATTGATCATTGGATTGATTTGGTGCATGGAGCACGTCCACCAGCTCAAGCACCATATAGGATGGCCCCACTTGAACACCAAGAGCTAAGGAGGCAGCTAACAGAGTTGGTGGATAGCGGGTTCATCCGACCTTCGAAGAGCCCATATGGAGCACCAGTACTCTTTCAGAAAAAGCACGATGGTTCATTCAGATTCTGCATTTACAGGGCCCTCAAAAAACTCACAGTGAAGAACAAGTACCCCATTCTTTGGATTGATGATTTGTTTGATCAACTTGGTAAGACATGGTGGTTTTCCAAGTTGGACCTTTGCAGCGGGTACTATCAGGTTCGCATGGCAGAGGAGGACATCGAGAAGACTGCATGTGTGACGAGGTATGGGAGCTTCGAGTACCTTGTCATGCCTTTTGGCCTCACCAATGCACCAGCAACCTTCTGTGCTTTGATACAATGTGTACTCCACGACTTCATCGACAAATTTGAGATAGTATACTTGGATGATATTGTTGTACACAGTCGGACATTGCACGAGCATGTGGTGCACTTGAGGCAAGTCTTCTCCACCTTATGGCAACACAAACTCTTCGTGAAGAGGGAGAAGTGCGTGTTTGCACAACAGAAGGTGCCGTTCCTTGGGTACATCATTGGGGATGGAAAGCTCATGATGGATCCCTCAAAAATTTCAGCAATAGCCGAGTGGGAGGTACCTACACGTGTTACACACTTGCGCTCTTTTCTTGGATTGGCAAATTGCTACAGGAGATTCATCACCGGATATTCGAAGTTATGCATCCCGTTGATAGATTTGTTGAAGAAGATTACCATGGTGGTGGCCGGATCAATGTTAGGAGGCGTTCGATCATCTCAACTAGGCGGTCACAAAAGAGCCAGTCCTTGTGCTGTTGGACTTCTCTATTCCTTTTAAAGTTCACACTGATGCATCAGATTTTGCCATTGGAGGGGTGCTCATACAGGAAGGGCATATCCAATGGCCTACGAGAATCGGAAATTGAACGACACCGAGCGTAGGTATACGGTTCATAAGAAGGAGATGACAGCGGTTGTGCACTGCCTTCGAACCTAGATCCATTACCTCCTCGGATCCAAGTTTGTAGTGCGCACGGACAACGTGGCCACAAGCTACTTCCAAACCCAGCCAAAGCTCACCCCCAGTAGGTGAGATAGCAGCAGTTTCTCACTGAATTTAATTTCGACATTGAGTATAAGTCAGGCCGAACCAATTCGATCCCTGATGCCTTAAGTAGGAAGGCACAGTTGGCTGTGGTTTCTTCCACTTCCGGACTAGCAAGTGACCTAATGGAGAGGGTTAAGATCGAGATGGAGAAGGATCCATGGGCCACATTCATGGGTGAACTCATCAAGGACGGCAAGGCACGCTACTTCTAGACCGAAGGTGGCTGATTTAGACACAAGGGCTGTGTGTCTATGTGCCTTTAGGTGGAGGGTTGAGGCGCGAGGTGCTACTAGAGCACCATGATTCTATATGGGCGGGACATCAGGGGGTGCATCGGACCCAAGCTCTTATAGAACACAGCTACTATTGGCTGAAGATGCAAGATGACATCAAGGAGTATGTTCGGACTTGTCTAGTATGCCAACAAGACAAGATTGAACATTAGCGACCTGCGGGATTGTTGGAGCCATTGCCTACACCAGAGCATCCATGGGAGAGCATCTCCATGGATTTTATCATTGGATTACCTCCAATGGATGGGTACAGTTTCATCATGGTAGTGGTGGATTGCTTTTCAAAGTACGGAGTCTTCATTCCAGCACTTACTACTTGCCATGTGGAGGATGTGGCGTGGTTGTTCTTCACATATATGATGAAATATTGGTGGATACCGTAAAGTATCGTTTATGATCACGATGCTCGCTTCACGGGAAGATTCTGGACTGAGTTATTTCGAATACTCAGAACGGAGCTAAAGATGTCCACCACCTTCCACCCTCAAACTGATGGCCAAATGGAGCAAACAAATGCATTATTGGAGATGTATTTGAGGCATTATGTGAGTGCCAACCAGTGAGATTGGGTGCAACTCTTGGACCAAGCCCAATTCAGCTACAACTTGCAGCGATCGGAGTCAACCGAAAAGTCACCATTTGAGGTGATAATAGGGTAGCAACCAGACACTCCAGGAAGTATCGCAGTAGACTACATGGGATGTAGTCCAACTGCCTACAGGTTCGTGAGGGATCTAAAGGAGGATACAGATTCGGCTCAGGTCACCTTGTCGAAGGCGACCAAATGGATGAAGAAGTGGGCTGATATAAAGCGGCATGCAGCTGCATTTCAGGTTGGTAATCAGGTATTGGTGAAGCTTTACCATCACATGAAATTGAAGTCGGGCTACCACAAAGCACTCGTGAGGAGGTATGAAGGTCCTTTCATCATCATACATCGAATTGGAGAGACAGTATACTAGTTGTCACTGCCTTTCAAGTTGAAAGTGCACCTAGTGTTCCATGTGTCCCTGTTGAAGCCATTCAAGGAGGACACAACCGACCCCTCTTGGGCTCAAAGCGGGTGAGCTCCAGTGGCCGTACGAGTTCATTACACCAAGAAGGTTTCTGAAATCAAGGCAGATTCGAGCTTCTTTTACCTCCTTTGTAACCTGATTTCGCTCCCCCACCTTTGCCCTTTTTCAATGCTTGGGCTTTGGGAGCTGTAGGTTGAGTCTTGAACTCAATAAGAGTCTTTGCTTGAGCTATCGCCTCATTCAAACTCTTGACTCCCCTTCGCTGCAACTCCATCTTGGCCATGGTTTGAGCCCATCAAGGAAGGTGAAGAGAGAGTCCTCATTGCTGAGGCCTGGTACCTCCAACATAGTTTGCTGAACTCTCGCACATACTCACGCACATCACCCCTTTGCGTGAGTCACCATAGTTGTCCTCGAGCATCATCCTTAGCAAACTCAGGGAAGAATTGCTTCCGAAGTTCAATTTGGAACTGTGCCCAAGTGGTGATTGGAACAGCCCCTCGCTTCACATCATTAGCCCGACATCGCCACCAAAGCATCGCCACATCTCTCAAGAACATGGCCATCGTGCCCACCTTCATGGCTTCCTCCCTTACGCCGGTAACCTATAGGTATTGTTCCACGGCAAAAAGGAAGTTATCCACCTCCTTCGTGGACCGTCGTCCACAGAACTCCTGTAGCTTGGGAAAATCAAGCTTGTGCAGGGGATATGTAGCTTCACTTGTGACCTCCATTGTCGATGTAGAAGAGGACATGCCCATAGTGGCTTTTTCCTTTAGAAGGTCAACTACCTGAATTTGGAGAGCCTTCATCATGGCCTCCAACTCCTCATTATGCTGCAGCACTTCCTTGTAGCGCTGCTCCATACCAAAGGAAATCTAGTTCAGCTGAGCAGTGATCTCACCTCAAAAGATTGCATCCTAATCTCAAGGTCCTCCACTCACCCTTCAATCTCAGCTATCTGGGCCTCACATCTCTGTAATCGATGGTCGGCGGAGAAAATCGGAGATGCAATCTGCAGCCCTTGCAGGGAATCATCAACTAGGTATGCTCCACCCATTGCTGTGCCTCCTCCTGAGGCAGGATTGGGATCCAAGGTCGAGGATGATGAATCCCCCATTTCCACCCAAGCAATTGCCACCAAAGAGGGGAATTGATCATCGGATTGATTTGGTGCATGGAACATGTCCACCAGCTCAAGCACCATATAGGATGGCCCCACCTAAACTCCAAGAGCTGAGGAGGGCACTAATAGAGTTGGTGGATAGCGGGTTCATCCGACCTTTGAAGAGCCCGTATAGAACACCAATACTCTTTCAGAAGAAGCACGATGGTTCGTTGAGAATCTGCATTGACTACAGGGCCCTCAACAAACTCACAGTAAAGAACAAGTACCCCATTCCTCAGATTGATGATTTGTTCAATAAACTTGGTAAGGCACGGTGGTTTTCCAAGTTGGACCTTCGCAACGGGTACTATCAGGTTCGCATGGTGGAGGGGGACATCGAGAAGACTGCATGTGTGACAAGGTATGGGAGCTTCGAGTACCTTATCATACCTTTTGGCCTCACTAATGCACCAGCAACCTTTTGTGCTTTGATGCAACGTGTACTCCATGACTTCATCAACAAATTTGTGGTAGTATACTTGAATGATATTGTTGTATACAGCCGGACATTGCACGAGCATGTGGCGCACTTGAGGCAAGTCTTTTCCACCTTATGGCAACACTAACTCTTCGTGAAGAGGGAGAAGTGCGTGTTTGCATAGCAGAAGGTGCTGTTCCTTGGGCACATCATTTGAAATGGAAAGTTCATGATGGATCCTTCAAAAATTTCAACCATAGCCGAGTGGGAGGTACCTACATGTGTTACACACTTGCGCTCTTTTCTTGGATTGGCAAATTACTACAGGAGATTCATCACTGGATATTTGATGTTATGTGCCCGTTGATATATTTGTTGAAGAAGGATCGACCATGGCGGTGGCCGGATCAATGTCAGGAGGTGTTCGATCATCTCAAGCAGGTGGTCACAGAGGAGCTGGTCCTTGTGCTGCCAGACTTCTCTATTCCTTTTGAAGTTCACACCGATGCATCGGATTTTGCTATTGGAGGGGTGCTCATGCAGGAAGGGCATCCAATGGCCTACGAGAATTGAAAATTGAACGACACCGAGCATAGGTATATGGTTCATGAGAAGGAGATGACAGCGGTTGTGCACTACCTTCGAACCTGGCGCCATTACCTCCTCGGATCCAAGTTTGTGGTGCGCATGGACAATGTGGCCACTAGCTACTTCCAAACCTTGCCAAAGCTCACCCCCAAGCATGTGAGATGGCAGCAGTTCCTCGCTGAATTTGATTTCGACATTGAGTATAAGTCAGGCCAAACCAATTCGGTCCCTGATGCCTTAAGTAGGAAGGCACAGTTGGCTGTGGTTTCTTCCCACTTCCGGACCAGCAAGTGACCTAATGGAGAGGGTCAAGATCGAGATGGAGAAGGATCTATGGTTCACATCAATGGGTGAACTCATCAAGGGTAGCAAGGCGTGCCAGGACCGAAGGTGGGCTGATTTTGACACGGGGGCGATGTGTCTATGTGCCTTTAGGTAGAGGGCTGAGGCGCGAGGTGTTGCGAGAGCACCATGATTCTATGTGGGTGGGACACCAGGGGGTGCATCAGACCCAAGCTCTCATAGAACACAGCTATTATTGGCCGAAGATGCGGGATGACATCGAGGAGTATGTTTGCACTTGTCTAGTATGCCAACAAGATAAGGTTGAATATCAGCGACCTGCGGGATTGTTGGAGCCATTGCCTACACCGAAGCGTCCATGGGAGAGCGTCTCCATGGATTTCATCATCGGATTACCTCCAGTGGATGGGTACAGTTTTATCATGATGTGGTGGATCGTTTTACAAAGGATGGAGTCTTCATTCCAGCACCTACGATTTGTCTTGCGGAGGATGTGGTACAGTTGTTCTTCACATATGTGGTGAAATATTGGGGGATACCGTGGAGTATCATTTCTGATCGTGATAATTGCTTCACGGGAAGATTCTGGATCGAGTTATTTCGGATACTCGGAATAGAGCTAAAGATGTCCACCACCTTCCACCCTCTGAGACTGATGGCCAAATGGAGCGAACAAATGCATTAGTGGAGATGTAATTGAGGCATTATGTGAGTGCCAACCAGCGGGATTGGGTGCGACTCTTGGACCAAGCCCAATTCAGCTACAACTTGCAGCAATCGGAGTCAACATTTGAGATGATAATAGGACAGCAACCAGACACTCCAGGAAGTATTACAACAGCCTACATGGGATGTAGTCCAACCACCTATAGGTTTGTGAGGGATCTGAAGGAGGATACAGATTTGGTTCAGGTCTTCTTGTCAAAGGTGACCAAACGGATGAAGAAGTGGGCTGACATAAAGCGGCGTGCAGCTGAATTTCAGGTTGGTGATCGGGTATTGGTGAAGCTTTACCATCACATGAAATTGAAGTCAGGCTACCTCAAAGCACTCGTGAGGAGGTTTGAAGGTCCTTTCATCATCACACATCGAATTGGAGTTCGCTGCCTTCCAAGTTGAAAGTGCACCCGGTGTTCCATGTGTCCCTGTTAAAGCCATTCAAGGAGGACACAACCAACCCTTCTCGGGCTCAAAGTGGGCGAGCTCCAGTGGCCATACGAGTTCATTACACCAAGAAGGTTTCTGAAATCAAGGCAGATAGGAAGAAGGGTAGCCGAGTGCAATACTTAGTTTGATGGAGAGGACTTTCGAACTCAAAAGTAAGCTGGAAGTATGGTGATGAACTGTGGTAGTTCGAGGACATCATCAACAAATACCACCGAGCCTTGTCAAGGACGACTTCGGCTTAGGTGGGGGAGGGTGTCACGGCTCCTCAAATCGGGGATGGACCGAGCATGGATCAAGGTGCAAACCAAATTGGGTCACTGGACAGGTTCGAGGTCTGACCATGTTCTCTTGAGATTTGGGCAATTTGGAGACCAAATTTGAACATCTAGGGAAATATGTACAAGATCTAGAAGGAGTACCCAAAAGCATGGTGTTGTGGATACATGCTCCAAGACATGTATTGGTGAGAATACATGCTGGTACATTATCAGGTGAGAAGCTGCTGCAATGATGCTGATTCAGTGTTATGGGCTTATCTCGAAGCATGGGCTGAATTTCGATGATTGGGCTGCATGAAGATGCATGCCATTGATGGAGGAATGTGGCATGAGTCGTAAGAAGACAAGAATAAGCTGTACACATGTCTCCATAACAGAAACGTGTCTCCCATGCGTCTTCATAACAGAATGTGGTTTTAGGCAGTTTCAGGGGTGCAGCTTTGATGAGTATTCTAGAAACTACACAAAAGGCTGTTCAAAGTGGAGATAGTGCTATCTTGAAAGATTTTTCATTCCAAATCCAACGGATCAAGTTTTGTTGTAATCAGAGTTCATTTGGGGCATGAATTTGACAGTTCTAACTGATTGCGCAGAATCCTACGGGAGCGAGGATTTCGCAACTACCTGGAGTTTATCCTTATCTTATACATGGATAGTTGAGTTCGTGAGGGACCTGTAACTTGGGATTGTTTCTCTTTAAAAGGACCCTTAAGGGTGGGGTTAGAGATCAGAGAGAGATCATTGAGGGATCTTCTTGTATCTGTGAGAGATCGAGAGATCGGGAGAGCTTCTATTGTAATCAAGTGAGCGATTATTTAATAAAAGTTCTCTTCCCCATATTTCTTCTTCTTCATGGTGTTCCTAGTGTCATGTTCCACTACATAATCTTGTTGAGCGTGGTCTAAGCCATAAAGACTAGATTCCCATGCTAGCTAGACTGATCGGTTCTCTTCAACCCTGTGAAGAGCAGACCGAGCCGCATGTTTGTTGGGATTGGCTCTGAGATCCTTTCATACGTGTCACTATGTACAAGATCTAGAAGGAGTACCCAAGAGCTTGGGGTCGTGGACACATGCTCCAAGATATGTATTGGTGAGAATACATGCTGGTTCATTATCAGGTGAGAAGCTGCTGCAATGAGGCTGATTCAGTGTTATAGGATTATCTCGAAGCATGGGCCTAATTCCTATGATTGGGCTACATAGAGATACATGCCACTGATGGAGGAATATGGCATGAGTCCCAAAAAGACAAGAAACAAGCTGTACACATGTCTTCATAATAGAAACGCATCTCCCATGCATCTCCATAACATAATATGGTTTCTGACAGTTTCGAAAGCATGCTTTGATGAGTATTTTGGGAACTGCACAGAAGGTAGTTCAAAGTGGGGATAGTGCTATCTTGAAGGATTTTTTGTTTTAAATCCAATGGATCAATTTTTGTTGTTATCCAAGTTCGTTTGGGGCATGAACTTGGCAGTTCTAACTGATTATGCAGAATCCTGCGAGAGCGAGGATTTTGCAACTACCTGGAGTTTATTCTTATCTTGTACATGGATAGTTGAGTTCATGAGGGACTTATAACTCGGGGTTGTTCCTCTTTAAAAGGTCCCTCAAGGGTGGGGTTAGAGATCAGAGAGAGATCATTGAGGGATCTTCTTGTATCTGTGAGAGTTCGAGAGACTGGGAAAGCTTCTATTGTAATCAAGTGAGTGATTATTTAATAAAAGTTCTCTTCCCCATATTTCTTTTTCATCATGGTGTTTCTGGTGTCATGTTCTACTGCATAATCTTGTTGGGCATGGTCTAAGCCATAGAGACTAGATTCCCACGTTAGGTGGGCTGATCGGTTCTCTTCAGCCTTGTAAAAGAGTAGACTAAGCCACAAGTTTATTGGGATTAGCTCTGAGATCATACATCATAATCTAATTGGCTAAAAAAATATTAGGATTGACAGGGTCCTCCCGTTGTTTTTCTTAGATACCAATAAATTGGTCAAGCCAACAAACGAAACCAATTAAATAACTACCGCACTTGAAGCACTCCTTAGACACCAATTGATTAATCGATTCAAGAAATAGGTCAACTTCTGATTCACAACATTATGACTTAACATAATTTTAATGAGGACTTTAATGGTCTCATGCACATCCTAATTCAACCAATCATAACGATGCACTATTATAGCTGTATCTTTATAAGTATAAGAACCAATTATGGCATCTGATCATATCTCTAAGATATGAAATCATAATCATTCAACATGATCATACCATCTTAAATATATCATATGCATGAATATAAAATACTCTTTTCGTGGTTCTTCTTCTTGGGATATCACTGTGGCACCCCTTCATGCTATAAAAGTGCCCCATGGAAGGGAAGAGAGGGTCTTTGAACCCTACTTGCTCTTATGACCGGATGGCCTGGTAATGAATCCCAATTTGAGTACTAGGCTAAAAAAAATTCTATACATACATCATGTATTTAATATTATATATTTAAAACATATCTCTAAGACTTGCTAGGGTTTGGATGTTCAATCGGGTTCAACCATTGACCCGACTTGAACCAAACCAAAAATCCAAGCTTGATCATAATCAAGACAATATTCAAACTTTTGATTATATAAATCAAGATAGGCTCTGATACCACTATTGGGTTTCGATGGCATAGTGGAAGGACTAGATGTTTAAAATTTTCATTCAAAATACCCGATGCATCAGAAATCCTAATACTCAGAAATCTTTGACTATAACAATCAAAGTACAATTAAATTAACCTTGGATAAGAAGAATACCTGTAGTGCTAATCTCAATTTTTATGAGGTATCCAAGTGTCTACCCTTCAACGGTGATCTACATGAAAATCGGACCAAAGACAGTACTCCTCCACCTTGCTTCAAGAGTTCTAGCCCCTAGAACTCGACTAGCCTCGTATCAGTCAGATTTCTTCAAGAACCTGACTCGACCCTCTTAGAATCTCCTTTAGACTTCTGAATCTCCTTCTTTAGGACCTTTCCAACCCTTATCTAGATTAGATTAGGCTTTATCTTAGATCCCAAAGCCTTATCCTAAAACTAGGATAGATTGTAAGAAAGAAAGGAGAGCAATGGAGAAGAAATTGGAAAGTGGAATGGATTGCCTTGAACACTCGGCATGTACACCTATTTGCTGGTGTCAGAGGGACACCCAAAGGTAAGAACACACCCCACCCAAAAGGCCTATCTAATCTTAATATCAAAGATAAGAGATCCTTCAAGCAGAAGGACTCTTATCAATGATACGCTGGTTCAGCATTCTTCCTGCGTCCGTGACCAGAGAAGGGATATTTTTGCATCCCTTCTCAAATCAAAAAATCCACAATTTTTCATGTGGAAAGAGGATTCAATTCTAATTTCAATCACTTGATAAGGAATCAAAAATTCCATGGAAGGATGTGTTCCTTGCATCCCTTCACATGAATACCTTATAACCACATGCACACATGCAAGGGAAGCTTCTGGCATCCGTTTGGCCTTCTGATAAATCTAAAAAAAATTTCAAATAAATCTCCATAAAAGAGCTGATTAAAAGTGAAACATTATCTGATAGGTGGTGATCCATTTTAATCATGTTTGATCTATAGAAAGACTCTTCAAAAATGTGAGGAAACATGAGGCTTCACCGCACGTGTGCGAGACCTCCTTTTCAATTTTTTTTTCCACCCCATATTTTCTAGAAAAAATCTATCTCATGCTTTGAGATGTGCACTAGAAGATGAAGGGTGATGTGGGCTGCCACACACATTTGAATCTCAAGCCAGAAGGACTCTTCCTTCTGCTCAAGCCAACACACGCACGAGACTTCCTTTTTTTGCGCCAAAAGTCTTCATCCAAGAGGACTCTTCATTTTTGGCATTAACTCGAGATGTGGTGCCCTATTTTGGGCTGCTTCCAGGTGGCACGACCTAATACATTTGCTCACCAAATTGGGTTAGCAAATTAGCAAGATATGAGATCAAATTGATCTCCTAAGGAGCTAGGATTTCCACATGTGCTAGCATGCTTACCGGCAACCCTCATTGGATCTAAAATTTCAATCAATCTTATGAAAAGGCTCCTTTGCCAATTTCTATATGTGTGTGACCTATTAGCTTCCACATCTAGCCAGTAGTAGGTTTAGATATAAGTTGATCAAATTTGGTTAGATTCCAAACTAATCGATTTAGGTCCAATCGAGCAAACCTGAGTTCAACAATTAGAATCCTTTCTAGTTGGCGATCAAATTAAACTCTTTAATTCGATCAAACCTACAAGTTAAGATTGACATCAAGCAATATATCATGACTACTTAAAAGATATGAAATTTGATAAAAATACCAAATATACCGTTCAGTGGCAAGTTACCGTGCAATTTAATCCTTCGATTATCCCTGTATCCTAAATATATTCATGAGTATGGAATTATGTCAAACTCAAACACATGTTCATATCGATTCTCAATTAACCAATGATGACTTCGACAATGAAGCATTAGAAACTCTTTCTAATCTCTTTTCTGCTTTTGGCCAAAAGACTTTTCTGAGTCATCTAGGGGTTAAAATATATAGGATGCGATTTCCTCTTATTAAGAGTGATCGATTCCATGTTGGCCTACTCATAACCTTCATATACATCCACCATATCCAGAATGTCCTATACATGTCTTAATACCATGCCTGGATATGAACCAAAATATGGGTTCATGTGCACAAGATTCCATGGTGATCTCAGGTCTAAAGATCACTTGCACAACTCTCACTAAGAGAACCATCTTTGACATGCAGGTAAGGCTTCCATAAGATATTCTTTTTCATCGAGTCAATTTAGTGGACTCATTTCCAAATGAGTACCGATGTCCTTGTATTAGTGTCCCACACAAGTGGCTAGTGAGATCTACCACCCTTTTCATCGAGCATACATAGGATATTCTATTCTTTTTGAAACATTGATCCTCTACTCAATGCTCCCATGACCAACAGTATTTAAGATTAGGGTTTTAGGTGTCACTAGCATGACCCATTCATGTCTCCTAAAACTATTACCCTAATCTTTGGAGTTCATCAAAATCTTAGACATAATAAAATGCAGGTAAAATGATGAATCAATACCTCATTTTATTATCAAATAATAAATATCATTACATGAGTTGGAAAATTACAAAGAAAAATCCCATTGCAACATACTTGCAATTGGCTTTTAGGGTACTTTTCTTTCACCTACGACAATCACTACTTACTCGTTTAAATTCACATTCATATCAACATGCAAGTGATAAAGACTGTCAATTAAAAGATCACGTGTAATCAATTTATTTCATTAATAAATAGAACAAAAATTTTTATTGAAATTAAAATCAAAACCAACCTGTGCTAGCATAGACATAAAAATCAAATTCCAACTAGCTATAGAAACAAAATAATAGTTTTTTAAAACTAATCTAAATTATGATGGTAATCGAAGAGGATAAGTACCAACAACTTCTACAGCAATTTTTGCTCCATTGTCGATCTAAAGGATCATATCACCTTCCCTCAACCTCCTACTTTCTATTAGACCTTGCATCGGAGTACATATATGAGCACTCGAACCAGAGTCCAATATTAAATTAGAAGTAGAAGAAACCATTTGGTTAGATTTAATTACGAGTATATCTTTTGAAGGTTTGTCTCCCTTTTTAGTCTTTAGCCTCTCCAGATAAAGTGGATAATTTTTCCTCCAATGGCCGTCAACATCATGGTGGAAACACTTTTCCTTATCTGCATCCTTCTTTGGAATGTTATTCTTTGGCTTGCTCTCCTTCTTCTGCTTCTTCCTGGGTTTACTCTTCTTCTTCCAACCAATTTTTTTTTTGGATGAAGAAGTCTGCTCCACAATGAGAACAGTGCCCCTTGAACTCTTCAATGTTCCCTCAGCAGTGACCAACATATTGACTAGGTTCGATATACTAGTGTAGTTAAGTTTGCTTATATTGATTGAGCAATGGGGCTTGCATCAAGTCTAATTGAATTACATTCAATTTGATTTGACATGAGTTTAATTTGATCACGCCTAATTGGATTATGAGATAACTAAATTGCATGAGAGAATAATTTCTTGTTCGATTAAGATTTGGATTTGACTTAATTTTTAATTAGATTAGGATTTAATTAAAGATTTTTTAGGTTCCTATTTGGACTAAACATTCTCCTCTTTATGGGTGCACTAAATTCTAATTAGATTAGAATTAAATTGAGTTTGACTCAAGCACCAAGAGAGAGTCCAAAAAGATTGGGACTCTCTCTCCTCTCATGCGCCAACCTAGCCCCACGTCCAAATTATTATGCCTCCCCTTCCTTGCTGTTTTAGCATGAAATATTTCATGCTAAAATCAATCCACACCATGCCTTATTTCCATCTTGGTGATTAGGTTGGTTTTGAGTTTGAATGAGATTCAAATTGAAACGTATTGATAAGGTTTGACCTAGTTAAAATCTAGTTTCACCTAAATTCTATTGGACACCTTTTTAAAATGGTTTTAAGAGGCAAGAAACCAAAATTTTTTCAGCGTGAAAGGAGTTCATGATAACTTCTTTTTTCATTGGAAATCTTGCGCAAAAGGAGAAGGGTTGGGTGATATGATTCAAAAGTCCTAGGATAGTTGGACTCTTAACTAAAACCCTAATCTATTCCTATTTAAACATGGGAAAAAGTGGGCTGGCAAGATGGCTGATATGGATCAGATTTTGGATGCCAAAATAAGAGGAGGCGTGCATGAAAAATTCAAGGGGAGAAGGTGCGGCATCAAGGTCCAAGGCGTGAGGTTTATTGGATCTTATCTCTTCTTTCTTACCAACAACCAAAGGTTAGTTGTTAAGGCCTTCTCTCTCTCTCTCTCTCTCTTATCCATGTTTGGATATGAAATTTTTCTCTCCTTTGTCTACAAGAGTTGGACATATTTTCTTAGATCTCTAGCGTAGAGATTTTGCACATGAATTTTAGGAAGAAAGAGAAGAAAGTATTCTTCTCATGATCTCTAGCATAGAGATCTTCATCCTTCTATTCTTTTCTTCTTCTCTAAGAGAGTGTTGAGAGAAATGAAGAGTTTTCAACTACCAAGATGTGATCACTGCAAGGGAGCAGCACTCCGATGAGATCAAAAGCTTCTGATCAGATCGAGATCTCGTGTGGATATCCATAGAGATCGGATACTTGTACGGTTTCAAGGAACCTTCGGAAGACATCCACAATCATCAGTTCGTGGTGTAGATTGACCCGCTCTAAGGTATAAAAGTTAAATCTTTTCTATTTATTTTTTTTATTTGATTTTTGTATCTGAATCCTATCTCACATATATAGATCTTATTTTATAGTCATAAGATTTGATCTTATGCATATAGATTAAATTAGATTTAGTCTAACTTTTAATTTTCACTACGCACTTGTTTTAAAAATTTTTACGTGCATGAAACCATGAAATCTCAATAGTGGGTATCAGAGCCATGTCATATACATGAGATTAAGATTTAGATCTAAAATCTGTAGAGAAAAATATCAGATTTAAAAGTTTTTGATGACATAAGGTTATTCTGGCATAACTTGTTATGCTGTGTGGTTGTCCTAGAATGATATTAAATTTTTAATTAAAATAATATTTTAGATTTGATTTTTCATCATATATATGATATATATTTCACTATTTAGATCTGAAAAGAGTTTTGAGATCTATTTTGATTCGTATATATGATGTATGAAAGTATATTTAGGATTAAAATCAGTTTCTATGACCTAAATTTTAATCATTTATATGATATATGTTTGTATATATGATCTAAAAAGTTATTTCGAGATCAAAACTTATTTTTCATGCAAAGAATTTAGATTTGAAAATTTAGATTTAAGACCTGAAATTAGTGTTTGTGCATGAGAGATTGGTCATAGGTAGATGAAATTAGGTCATATAATTGAATTACATCTAGAATTTCTGATTTGATCATAATAGGTCAAAATCGATTTAGCAGTTGATCAAATCGAGTCAAGTATTGATTAAGGTTAGGTCAATAGAGTTTAAGATCATACAATTATTGTTAATCGAATCGATTGACACCCATATATAGAATCAATTAACCTATGGACCTAATTTGGCTCTTTGGCTTGAATCTGATTCCCCTAAGCTAATCTATTCAGACCAATTAACCAATTGATGTCTAAAGTAAGTAATTGATAGGTGGTTATTTAATTGATTCCATTCACTGATCTGATCAATTTATTGATGTCTAAGGAAAGCAGTGGAGGGACCCCCACCAATCTCTACTTATCTGGCCAATTTGGAAGATTGAGTCTTAAATATAGTTGCTTGATTGTTTGGTTTAGCTCATGCCAATTAGATCAGTCATGTGATGGTTGATTAGATAAGACCTAATCCCAAACCTCCCCATAAATATTATGTTCAATGGTTTTCACCATTGTAGATGTGCGGGTGTGCTACTGATGTTGATTGTTCACGGCTGGTCACAGTGGTTCAGTTGCATTGGAAACATGCAACCACTCTGTTAGCTAAGAGTTGCTCCAGGGTAAAGATGGGGTTGGGCCTAATAACTGTTAGGTGAGGGACCCAATGACGACTTTGCACCTGCTTGTGAATGGTGGGTCTGACTTAACTAAAGAGTATGAACAATAACTATTAAGTGAGTCCATATGACTTAGAGACCAAATTGCTATAACATGCTTAGAGATGTATCTGGGCAAAGAGTTATCCACATATCGATGTGCGTGTTACCAATAACTATTAGATAGGTGCATGGCATCGATGAGACCATAACACCCAGTAAAAATCCAGTTGTCGTGTTAAGATTTTTGTTTCTCCACCCAAGGAGTGTGAGAGATCTGATAAAATAATGGGAGCCATTTTGCATCTAAAGTTCTTAGAGCAAATTATAAAATAAGTACAAATATCTAACTAGAATCTTTACTCTCTGTTGTTTATTGTGTCAATCTCCAACCCTCTAGCTCGAATCCTAAATATCAACCGTTTAACCGAAACCAATTACATAAACTGGCTCACAAACCTAAGAATCATTTTTAATTTTAAAAAATTAAGTAATATTCTCTACCAGATTATTCTAATATTAATAGTCTATCCAACCCAAAGTCAATGAGCAATACTTGATAAGTGGATAGACAATGACAATAAAGGTAGGTGCTATATGTTGAAGTCCATGTTAAGATGAACTCCAACGTATGCATGAGTATATATATATTGCCAATGATATATTGATTTATCTACAAGTGTTGTGAGGTGATCAGAGTCGAACAATGCATGAAATGTGCAATGGGCAATCCATCTATGATCATTATTTGATAATGATCAAAGACATTAAGAAGCTTAAAAGGCTCGATATGACCATGAATAAGGAATTACTTGTAGATTTGATCCTGTGATCTTTTTTTAGTCTATATAGATAGTTTATGGTAAACTACCATATGAGTAACCTTCTTGGCATCTTATCTGAATTGATCAAAATGTTGCTAACTAAGGAACCTTGAAAAGTTTAGATGTACATATCTGGAGAGTTTAAAGAAACAAGGATACACCTTGAGTAGACGTGTTGAAATTGCTTAATACTATCCTTACAATTTCTTCTTCTCTCAGTTGAGTTTTAAACTCTAGTGCTTTTTATGCACTTTAGTATAGATTCTATGGGAAGGTGGAGGGCTGAGGAAGTAACCCTTAAAATTGACAATAGAACAAGAGTTACTACTGTGGCCATGGGCATCTATTCTTTGTGATTATCATTCGAATTTAGTTCTTAGAGATAGTCTCTATCATTTGCATGGTGATGCATTTGTAAACTTATTGAGCAAGCAATGAATGCCATTAGATCTGAGAGATCCAAAGTTGAGATAAATCTTAAGTATATGTGGAACCTTAGGTTGGATCATATAGGAGAAGAAATGATTAACAGATTGGAGAAATATGGGCTTTTGGGCTTATTGACTTTTTAGTCATATCTAGTTTGTGCATCATCTCTTTACGAAAAAATGACCAAGCTACTCTTGTGTGACAAAAGAAAAAAGACCATTGAGATACTTATTCTAGTATACATTTGATGTGTGTAGCCCATTTGATGTGCTAACAAAGGGAGTTGTCTCTACTTCATTATCTTTACCAATGATCAATAATGGTCTGTGTAAGTATATGAGATATAAATGTGAAATTTTTAAAAAGTTTAAAGAATTCAGATGTAAAGTAGAGAAGCAAATTGAAAAATTTCTAAAGATACTTAGATCAAATTGAGGATGTATTACCAAAGATAAAAAATTTTTGATTATCTCATAAAATGGCATAGTTTCATATTGGACCCCTCTTAGTACATCTCAGCTCAACGAGATAATTAAAAAGAGTCATGGGACTGTATGAGATATGGTCTGATCTATGATGGACTTTTACTGATTTATTTTTGTTTCTTTAGGAACATGTTTTATTTTTGAAATTTACCAATGAAATTGGATTCTCTCTAAATCTATTCCTACCACACTGTATGAGATATAGCACGATGAGAACTGAATCTTGGTTATTTCAAGATCCAAGGATGCCCAGCCTGTGTCAAGGACAACAGGTGAATATGTTAGAGGATAGGTCTATAAAACTTATTTCAAAGAATATTCTAAAAGAGTTTGGGATACTACTTTTCTTCTGAAAGGATCATAATGTGATTGTGGCCCGTCATACTATCTTCTTTGAAAATTGTTTATCCAAGATAAAATAGTGAGAGAAAAGTTAAGCTCGAACAGAATATCTCTGAAGAGCAGTGAGTCATAAGACCTAAAGAACTTATTCATGATGAGCCAGTATACGTATGTTCCTCCTCCACCTCATAAATATAGTAGGATCTCCTATCCTCTCGAAAGATACTTGGGTATACTTAACAAAGGATGTAGAGAAAAATTATTTTTCATGGGAGATAGAAAATATAGAGATGATTTCAAAACCTACAACGAGATGATGTAAGACATTGACTCCAAAAAAGTGATGTGAAATAGCATTTCTGATTGGATATCATTTGAAGATTGCTATATGGAGTAGCTTATGGATTTCACTTCTCATGATAAGAGATCATAAAATCTCCAATAATCTTAGAGTTGGAACATTCATTTCGATGATATGATCAAATTGTTTGATCAGAAATGAGAAATTATGTGTTTCCAAAAGAGTCAGTAGAAGTGTCCAATACTGACATCAGTTAAAATATGGTTGTATATTAAATTCTCCATGAATGATCAAAAGCAAGCATCCTATATTCTGAGAATATAAAGATCTATGAGATGATGCAATTGGATGCTTGTATTTTCACAGATAAAATACAGAGAGTAGATACTGAAAGGATTCAGCATAGAAACCTCAGAGAGGGGTCTGCTACCCTCTTGAATGTAGATGTATGCCATGTAATGTACTTGAACTAATATAGTCAATGTTGTAAATGTCATAAGTAGATATCAGTCGTATCCAGGTTAGGAGACTGGATTGCTGTGAAAATATCTTTAAATACTTGAGAAGAACTAAGGATTTGTTCTTAATTTTTGGAGAAGGGTCAAAGCTAGAAATGAGAGGATACACTAATTCAGATTTTATGTCTGATGTTAATGATAGAATATCTACATCATGGGGTATGTTCCTGTGTAATCATGATTCGGTATCTTGGAAGGATTTTAAGTAATCAATCGATGGAAATTGAATACACTGTAAATATGTAGGATACATTCTAGTTCTAATGTTAGTTGCAGAACTAGATGTCATGCCATCAGATATCATGACAATATACTGCAAAGACAATAGCACCATAGCCCTTGCTAAGGAGCCTAGGTCTCACTAGATATCTAACACATAGAACAACAGAGTATGCAACTACCTTAAGTAGAAATACATAGAGGTACAGAGAGCAAACTCAACATGAGATATGGTTAACTTATTGGTAAGTCACTTAGCTAGCCGAAGACTAAAGCCTGTCTCGAGAAGACAGAGCTTGATATATGACAGATTGGCTTTAGTACAAATGGGAGATTGTTGGATGTATGCCCCAGAAGCTAATCTTGATTGATGCATATCATATTACTAGGACATAATTTTGTACTTAATGGACACTTATATTATCATTTATATTTTATGTGTCCATGAATCATCCAAGAAATTAACAAGATGATGGCATATATTCTAAAAGAGTTGAGAATTTGAGATATGTGTCATTGATGATTTATTTCTAAATTGCTTCTGATCATAGGATCATCATGGAGATGGTGATTGATCTAGATAGGCCGGTGCGTAGATTGCTTCTTTTGGACGATGCATCTCGAGTTTGCAGTGTAATGACACTGGAGCGAGAGTGCAGGTGGTTGTTAGAGAATAACTAGCACTGAGCGTGACCAACACAAAAAGTCACATGAATTTCTGCTTACTCATTAGTGACTTTTTCGATGCTGCAGTAGTGTGATTGGTCCTTTGACCTGCAGTGCTACAGCTGCTTGTAATGAGACTGTTGGAGTTTAAGTACACATGAACATTGACTCAATGAGTCCTTGTAGTGGATGTTGGTAATAGTTGATCTACTATAGGAGTAAGGTATGTACTTAGATAGAATCTATCAATCCTAGTAGAAAGGAGTAGTTCTATGAAATTTAAGAAGCTCTATCCTTAGGTCTTTAGCCATAGTAGTGTGATTGATGGAAAAAAGTTTTCATGAGAATCACATATGGACTCGAACTAATTGAATCTATCATATAACCGGTAATGAGATTTGATGATTTATCTATGACCTGCCATCGGATCGGAACTCACGATAGGAGACTGTATCATACGTTAACTGCACCTAGAGATTCATCACCTTTTATTCTATTAGATTGCCACTACATACTAGTAGATGTCACTGGTGGATTGTGAGACCCATGGATATCATCTCGATGATCGATAATCTTTAATGGATAGAGTTAGAATAGTTCTATCTCATTGAAAAGAATTTTAATGATATTATGATAGGGATTAAAATATATCTCACTACCAGACAAAATAAAACCTATGGGATCATACATAAAGTGGCTTTTGATTGATCAGATGGTTGAATTATGATTATGAATCATGATAGGATTTAATTATCAAATTGATTGATGATTAATCCAATGTAAAAATTGTAATTAAGTAACTCGCTAGAGAGTTATTGAGTTATAGAAGGATTAATTAGTAATTGGATTGCTAATTGGCTCAATTTGATTAAGCAATAGGACTTGCATCAAGTCTAATTGAATTAGATTCAATTTGACTTGACATGGATTTGATTTGATCAAGCCTAATTGGGTTATGAGATAACCAAATTGCATGGAAGAATAATTCCTTATTTGATTAGCATTTAGGTTTGACTTAATTTCTAATTAGATTAGGATCTAATTAAAGATTGTTTGGGTTCCTATTTGGATTAGAAATTATTCTCTTCATGGTGCACTAAATTTTAATTAGATTAGGATTAAATTGAGTTTAACTTAAGCACCAAGAGAGAGTCTAAAAGGATTGAGAATCTTTCTCCTCTCATGTGCCAATTGTTAGATGTGTTCCCTAAAAGCCAATCTTGGTTGACACATACTTTTCGCTCGGGCATGTTTTGTACTTGTTGGGCAGTCTGAATAACCAATCATATTTATGTATCCATAATTTATTCTAAAAATTAACAAAGATAATTTTATATATTCTCAAGATATTGAGAATTTAAAACATACATCATTAGTAGTTAATTTCTAAATGCTTCTAATTGAAGGATCATCATGGAGGACAGTGATCAATCCATTCGAGATCGGTATACAGATCACCTTCCTTTAAGACATATGAGTCTTAGGTCTGCAGTGTAGAGACACTGGGGTGAGAGTGCAGGTGGTTGTTAGAGAACAACTTACACTGAGCGTGACTAACACGAGAAACCACTTGGATATCTACTCACTCGTCAATGATCTTCTCGATGCTGCAGTGGTGTGACTGGTCCTTTGACCTGTGGTGTGTTGGCTATTCGCAGTGAGGCTATATAGTTTGACTGTACATTCCCTTGGTCCCTAGTCATATGGATCCTTGCTGTGTAGGTTGGCTATGTAGGTTCAGGTTCGCTGTTTGGAGTAGGATACAACTAGATAGAATCTATCGACCTTGATAAAAAAAGAGAAGTCCTATACGATTTGTAAGACTGAGTTCAGAAAATCTTTGGCCAGAGTAAGTGTAAATATTGGAAAAGAGTTTTTACGAGATTTACAAATGAACTCGAGTCGAGCCAATTTAGCATATGACTGACGATGGAGTTTGACGAGTTCTCCATGACTCCATCCAGTCGGGACTCTCGATAGATAACTGCACCTAGGGATTTACTTTTTTATTTTGCTGGGTTGCCACTACATGTTGCTAGACGTCACTGGTGGATCGTGAAAACTCACTAAGATCATTTTTAGATCAACGATCTTTGTTGAGGTAAGTTGAAATTATTTCAGTCCATCAAAAAGAGTTTCGATGATACTGTGATGGAGATCACGGTATGTCTCACTACTGGACAGAATAGAATCTGAAGGGTCACACACAAAAGAAGCATGACCTGATTAATAACTTGAATTATATTTGAATTATCAATTGGATTGATAGTTTGAATATTAGAAACTGCTAATTTGTAAGCGTTACAGTTTTGGCAGGTGCTAATTATTAGCACAGAGATTTAATTATAAATATTATAATTTTTTTAAAATTGATTAAATTATAAATTAAATTCTAATTATTTTAAATTAGATTTAATTTAATGAGATTTAATTTAATTTAATATTAATTAGGTTTAATTATCCTTCTTTCTTCACACGCGTGAAAGGAGATTGGTGCCCCGCCTTATCTGGAAATCTTTTTCATTCAAATTTTTTTTTTGAATTTGATTCAAAATAGAATAGAAATCTCTAAGATTGGGGCATGAAATCATTTTTTGTGTGATAAAAAAAAATTGGGGAAAGCTGGACGTGCGCTAATTTTCTTGAAATGCAACATTATCTCCACCTTTTCCAATTTTTGTTTTGCTTTCAACACCTTAGATCAAATAAGATTTGATCTTTTAGGGCATGATGAGGTTGGTGTGTGTGAGGAAAAAATATGGTGTGACAAAACACAAGAGAGGGTGTGAGGTCTTTGACGTGAAGGTGAGAGGGCTTCTTTCATACATCTTCCCTTCCTTCCCAACACCTCCTCCTCCCTTCTACCCTTCATCCAACGCCTAGATCTGATAGAGATCAAATCTAAGTGAGAAAAAGAGAGAGAAGAAGAGAAGAAGAAGGGTTCTTTTTCTCTTCATGGTGATCTGGTTCAGATCCCATCGGATCTGCACGAAAGAGTTTACACAGTGATCTGCTTCTTCAAAATCTGGAAGAAGAGATCAAGATCTATGGATAAGGAGCGAGATCTGCAAGGTGCTAGCATACCGGTGATGTCAGTGCTCCGATCAGGTCATGTTGTGCGAATACTAGCAGAGGCCGGGTGCGTGCATGGCTATGATCAGAACTTGGGACATCCGTAGGATCCGAGGTATAGAGATTCGATCTCTATTTTATTTTTTTAGCAGTTTATTTTTCCTGTCTCGGATATCAGATCGGGTACATGTTTGTATCAAGATTCTTACTATGATTTTCAGATCTGATCTGGTACGTGAATAAACTAAAATTATTTTAATTTATTTATTTTTGCTACATAGATGTCTAGAAAAAGTTTTGAACTACACATATGAAACCGTGGCATTTTCTAACACCAACCTAGCCCCACGTCCAAATTATTATGCCACCCCTTCCTTGCTGTTTTAGTGTGAAATATTTCCAACTAAAATCAGTCCATGCCATGCCTTATTTCCATCTTGGTGCTTAGGTTGGTTTTGAGTTTGAATGAGATTCAAATTGAAACCTATTGATAAGATTGGACCTAGTCAAAATCTAGTTTCACCTAAGTTCTATTGGATGTCTTTTTTAAATGGTTTTAAGAGGCATGAAACCAGAATTTTTTCAGCATGAAAGGAGTTCACGCTAACCTCTTTTTCCATTGGAAATCTTGGCACAAATGGAGAAGGGTTGGGCAGCATAATTCTAGAGTCCTAGGATAGTTGGACTCTTAACTAAAACCCTAATCTATTCCTATTTAAACATGGGATAAGTGGGGCGGCAAGATGGCTGATATGGATCAAATTTTGGATGCCAAAATAAGAGGAGGTGTGCGTAAAAAATTCAAGGGGAGAAGGTGCGTCGTCAAGGTCCAAGGCGTGAGGTTTGTTGGATCTTATCTCTTCTTTCTTACCAACAACCAAAGGTTGATTGTTAAGGCCTTCTCTCTCTCTCTTTTGTTCAAGTTTGGACATGGAGTTTTTCTCCCTTTTGTCCAAGAGTTGGGTATATCTTTTAGATCTCTAGTGTAGAGATTTTGCACATGAGTTTTAGAAAGAAAGAGAAGAAAGTGTTCTTCTCATGATCTTTAGTGTAAAGATCTTCATCCTCCTATTCTTTTCTTCTTCTCTAAGAGAGTTTTGAGAGAAACGAAGAGTTTTCAACTATCAAGATACAATCGCTACAAGGAAGCTAGCATCCCAGTGAGATTAAGAAGCTTCTGATCAGATCGAGGCCTCGTGTGGATATCCGTAGAGGTTGGATACTTATGCAGTTTCAAGAGACCTTCGGAAGATATCTATGATCATCAGTTTGCAGTGTAGATCAACCCGCTCTAAGATATGAAGATTAGATCTTCTCTATTTATTTTTCTCTATTTGATTTCTTTATCTAAATCCGATCTCACATATGTAGATCTTATTTTATGGTTATAAGATTTGATCTTATGCATGCTTAAATTAAATTAGATTTAATCTGAATTTTAATTTCTGCTATATACTTATTTTAAAAATTTTTGCATGTATGAAAACATGAAATCCCAACAATCCCTTCTTTCCCACACCTACATCTTTCCTATGCAGTCATTAGCCTTCTACAGATCCATTTTCTGTGCTCCTAATTTTCTATTCTCCCATATTCCATCAGATTTTCATGATTGCTGAATTTGAAATTCATTTTGTTGTCGCAGGCAATTCTTCACATGCTTGGATCAAATCTCCTTGAACTTGGACAACTAAAAGATTTGCTAACAACTATGGCCTGATCTGTCATCCGATTCCTCCCTCTTTCAGATATCTTAATCAGTGTGTTTAAGAGAATTCTTACTTCTAAAATATATTTGAGTAGATCATTATTGTAGAAAGTTTAAACCCTTACTTCTTTACTAATTAGATCTGAAATTTTTAACCATGATCTGATGCCCTAATGATGGATGGCTTTTCAACCATCTATGGTCCAATTCTAGATCTAAGGGTTGATCTATATGTATGCATTTCAGTAGTCTCTTTTCAATTTTAGTATAATCACCTCTTTTGTCTATTGTTTGTTGTTTATCTGCTGGTTTTTGAATAAATTTGGATGCTTGCTTCCTCTAGATCTAACTTGTTCCACATCGTCCTCTTTATTTAACCTATTCATCCTATTCTTATTTACATGACTGAGCCTATAATACCAAAGGTAGGCATCCATGAGATTATCTACTCTAGGATGTTTATTCGATGTATACATTACACTAACAGACTATAATAAAATATAAATATTATTTTTTAATTATCTATGTATAATTATAATATCATTCACAATGATATCACATAAATTTTTCTTTATTGAAAAAGTAAATCCATCCTTGGCCAAAAGGCCTATGGAAATAACATTCATAAGGAAAGATGGATAATAATGACAATCATCTAACATAATAGCATTTGAATTGAGAACAAGCTGAATCTTTCCTATAGCTAGAGCTAGAATATTCTTTCCATCTCCAACATTTAGGAATCATTCGTTATTTTCAAATTTTCTATTAACCTGAAGTCCTAGCAACAAATTGCAGATATGAATCAGACTTCTAGTATCCAATACCTAAGTAGTAGTTGAAGGAAAGTGTGGTGGTTTTGTTCATGCATTTTTAAAATTTTACAGTGAAATATACATAGATTAAATAATTTAATCTGCAATACATGCATAGATCAAATCTAAAACTACCATATAGGATCTATGATATGAACTAATATGCATGTATATAAATCTGAAATCTAAAATTCAGCAAAGATAGATCACATCTATATTAAATTAGATCATATCTGAATTATATTTAGATCATATCTAAATATGAATTGAGTTCAAAACTCTATATCTGAATATGGATAGTAGATCACTGCATTCAAAATCTATGGTAGTTGGTCCTTTATGATGCTCGATAGTCACACACATGTCCGGCCTCTACAAGTATCCAAATGAAGCCCTTGTGTTGATCAATGACCTCGGGAGTGCTTGCTCGTGAAGACAACATACTTTGATAGATCTAAGAGGAACATAAAGAAGATGATAAACAAGAAGATCCTTTCTTTTTCTTCCTAGATCCACGCATCAGATCTCTATGATAGAAATTAAGAGAAGAATCATTTCTTCTCAATTCTCTCACGCACAAGAGAGAACTTTTTTCTCTTCTTTTTACACCTTTAAAAAGAACTTTTCTTTTTTTATTTTTTATGATGAAAATTAGAACTAATCTGATTTCTTATGCTAAAAATTATATGAAATCCTAAGCTCTAGAAGAATACAAAAGAGGGACCCAAGAGAAGAACCATTTCTCTCTCCTCTTCTCCCTCTTTTCTCCTTAATCTAAAACTCTAGGAAGCCCCAAACACCCAACTAGATTTTTTTAGTATTTCTTCTCTAAATTTTTATATTAAAAATTAGATCTAATCTAATTTTTATTCTAAAAAAATAGAAAAAAATTTTGTGAAAAGAACTCCTTCTTCTCCAAGGCTACGCATAAGAAAGAAGATCGTTCTTCTTCCATCTCTTTCTCTCATTGAGAAGAACATTTCTTCTCAATTTTTCTGCTATAAAATCAACAAGAGAAGCCCTCTTTGATGCCCAAAACTCAGCAACAAAAGCTTCACAAAATCTTTTCAAAAGGGGTTAGGAAGAAAGCCTAGACACATGGGATATGGGGCGTCCAACTCTTGGACGCCCCTCCTTTCTTTTTGGTGACCAAAAGAGGAGGAAACGCCCCTTTTTTTTACACGAAAGAGAGGGGAGGACGTGGGACCTTGTGTGGGGCATGAATTACTCATGGTAAAGAGGAGTTTAGGCCTGGAGAGATCTTAAATAGATGGGTGGAGAGAATTGGTTCAGCCCTTTTCCAAATAGGACTCATGAATCTTGATCAAACTCTAACAATTCTTGGATCAAATTTTAACTAATTTAGAAATTAGATATAACAAACTAACTAACTAAATCCTAGCCCAATTGTGAAATCAATTAGGCTCCAACCAATTAAAAAATTAGTTAGATTAAAACCCTGTCTGTGGGAAGCATTTTTTTATTTAATAAGACTTGATCCAATCAAGCCTATTGTTCAATAGAGTTTGATCCAATCAAAGTCTATATTAAACTAATTGAATTTTATTCAACTCAATATTTGATTTGCATTCCTGACATCAATTGAAACAAGTCCTGTTATCTAATAGGACCCACCCAATCAATCCATAGCAAATCTAACTGAATCCAATTCAATTAGATTTGATCCAATCTCCATTGCTCCATCAAATAAAGCTAATAACAATCAAATTGTTAATTAATTATTCTTCTAATTTACTAATTATTAGTAAATAGTTTATTGTAATTTTTGCATAGGAAAATTATCAATCACATTGATAATTAAACCTTTCAATGATTCATAATCATCGATCCGCTATTTGATCAGACGGTACATCTATGTGCGTGAATAATTTCTGTACTAATCGATATTACCATCTAGTAATGGTTTCCGACATCCGGATAGGCCGAATGTATACCCAGCAATACTCTAGAATCCATATGGATATAGTTACCGTATAATTCATCCCTTTGACACTCGATGCTGAAGGATGATTTTGGGTTAAACTGTCAACCCAGAATGAGTGGTCCACATTGTGTCTCAACCTCAGAAATTCTATGACTTCTTACTGGGACTACTTTGGTCAAAATTTTGCTGAATTGAAACACAGTGATGCATCATCTCCAATTTTACTTAGAGTGATCAATCCCATTTTGACTCGCACTCAGACTTCATAAGTACTTGACTATACTCAAAAACCTTCTATCATCAAATTAGAAATTCAGATAGTCCAACATCAAAACACAGTGAGTTGCTTGTAAATCATTAAGGCAGTCTCAAGTCAGAGGGATACATATACCCATATCCTATCAGAGGAGCCGTTGACAGTAGAGTGCTCCGAAGATGGTCACACTCAGTGAAATGTACTTTTACATATCACCCATATGCCATACCCATGTCACCACATGCCTTGTGGTTAAGAGGACAACCAACTAATATGGTACACAATGACCTACATGCAACACAATTATCGTCCTTGTAATAGTTGTATCATTTGATCGCGAGCAGGATTTGAGAACCACATGATAAATTCTCCTTTTATCGTTTCGAAAATAGCTCTAAGAACTTCATCATAACATATGAGTTCTATATAGGAAGATGTATTTCTTATGATGAATCTTGCCAGATAATATTTATCATTTTATAATTTATATATATATATGGAGCGCAATCATCTTTGGCTTTAGGACACATTTCCTAACAGTAGTATCACAAACAAAGAAATTATAAGGTATTATCATATAAGCACCTTGATTAGCAATCATTTACTTATTTCTCTTCCTAGGCCTATTCGGGTTTGCCTTAGACTGCTTAGTTCCAGCATGACTTTTCTACACCAAAGGACTCCTTCAATATTTGAAGTATTTTCTCCGACAGAATATCCTCAAATTTACAACTAAATTCATCATTTATAGTAGCTCTCATTATACAACATACTATCATACGGTCATTGAGTCACTTCTGATAAGTATCTCTAACCATCATTACACATGTATTGGGAGCTAGTACTTTAGGTACTGGATCCGTAATTATATATAGGATACTCTCATGCTCTAAAATAATTTTTAATTTTTGATACCAACTATCGAAATTGGGCCTTATAAGCTTGTCACCATCTAACAGTGAGCGGAGCAACAAATGACTTGCCATAACTAAAAAAAAATATTAAGACCTATTAGTATATGAATTAATTAAGTTTAAAGACTCAAGGACTTTAGTTTAAAGGTTTTCTCACTATTTTATACAAATTGATAGCCTCTGCCTCCAATTTCTTAGCGGATACTAGAATCCATACAAACTGCATACAAGTCCGAGTTTGCTCGTCCAACCTATGTACATCTATGGGTAGGTTCTTAACCAATTATTTATTCAAATAATTTTTATTAATAATTTTATCCTAAATTTGTTTTCAGTAGGCTTTAGCCCCCACTGAAAGTCCTGGTTAGGTCCAATCATTAATATGACCATACTCAGCACATCTAACTAATGAACAATTATGCTCTAGTTTGCTCAGCCAATCGGACCACCCATCAAAGTATCACATTTGAGTCATCATATTATGAATGATAACTCTAATAGCAGATAAGCACCAGGCATTTGTGCCTCCAATGATTATCAAGCTCATGGACCAATTATCATCCAGCTTAATGAAAGGCTCGTTGGGAATTGTGTCTTAAAGTCAATCATTTGACGATTGTGGTAATTATAAATATATATGAATTGATTAATAATAAAAATTATTTAATTTTTTTATCACAAGGTTACATCTTTTAATGAACTCCTGTGTTGTGATGAAGTTCTTAAAACTATTTTGATTGATAAAAGAAGATTTATTACGTAGTCCTTAAACTAATTCGTAATCCAATGATATACTATTATTAAGATGATAGCGATTATCAAGTGTAGGTCATTGTATGCTATATGCATTGGTTGTCTTTATAACTAAGTGGTGTGGAGATATTGGTATGGCATGCAAGTGAAATATAGGAGTACATCTCATTGAACGTAACCAACTGCAGAATACTTTGCTTTCAAGAGTAGCTCATGAAGGGTATGGGTATAAGTGTTCCTTCGATCTAAGATTACCATGGTGACTTACAAGCAACTCACTATACTTTGATGTCGGACTACCTATATTTTTAATTCAATGATGGAAGATTTTTGGGTGCAGTCAAGTACTTATCAAGTCGGTGTGTAAGTCAAGATGAAATTGATCCTTCTGAATAAGTAAAAGTTAATACATCAATGTATTTCAATTAGTAATACCTGGACTCGGGTAAATCATATGATGGATTTGAAAGATTGAAATACAATATGGATGACTATTCTAGGATTGATAGTTAAACTCTAGGTCTCCTTGAGCATTAGGGTCAAAGGGATGAATTATACGGTAACCATATGCCAATAGGTCCATGAATATTGCTTCACCATCATTCGATCAATCCGAATGTTGGATCCCATTGCTAGACAATTATATTGATTAGTTCAAAAATGTGCTATCTGCTTAGGTTCGAACCTATGGGGTCACACTCAAAAAAAATTTCTGACTGGTCATGTGGCTGATCAATGATTAAAAATTATTCCAGGGTATAATCATCAATTCGTTTGATGATTAATCTTATACAAAAGTAACAATGAATTTATTCATCAAGTATTAGTGAATTAATGGAAGATTAATTAGCAATTAAATTATTGATTAGCTCAATTTGATTGAGTAAAGAGGATTACATTAAATCCAGTTGAATTAGATTTAATTAGGTTTGACTTGATTAGATTATGGGATGAACTATTTGCTAAGAAAAAATTATTTCTGATTTGATTAAAATTTTGGTTCAATCAATTTCTAAGTGGATTAGGATTTGATAAAGGATTCATAAACCTAATTAGATTAGATTTCATCTATTTATTTGGGCCTAACCAAATATGATTTGGTTTGGAGACAAATAAGGAAACCAACAGTCCATAAAAGATTGGACTCCTCTTCCCTTGCGCCACCTATTATGGATGCCACAATTCCTCACGCTAAAAATATTTTTGTGTGAGGTTCTTCATGCAAACATCAGATGTCGCCTCTCTTTTCTCAACACCAAATATGGACAGATTTTGATAAAGGAATGTTTGAAATTTGATTTCAAAGAAAACTCTTTATCAAGATGAGATTAGATCTTATCCCAACCACCTTCATGCCATGTCTTTTGTTCCCTCTTATTTTGTGTGATATGTTTACCATGAGAAATCAGATGAGATCTAATTTAACATGAGAAGAAAAAATGGGAAGGGAGTCACATTATTTTGTGCATGGCTTTTGTGAGAAAGGGTGACAACTCAAGAGTCCAACCTCTCTTGGACTCTTCAAACCCCAAACCATTTTGATGCCAAAATAAAAGGTCTCTTTTCCTATGTGTGTCCAAGAGAGACATCTGAAAGTGGTCTTCACGGTGAAGGGTGGGGCATGGACTTCATGGCGTGAGAAAGAGAGGAGAGCCTTCTCCTTTTTGGGTGAGCAAAACTTAGAATTCTAGGATTTGTTCCTAAGGATTTGGAAAAAAAGAAAAAGAAAAGAGAAGAGGGTCTCCTCTCCATATTTCTTCCACATCCTCATCTGCTCCAGATGTTCTTCTTCAACCTCTAAAAAAGTTCAAGAGATTTCAAGAAAGAATCTAGATCAGCTAGCAATATGATTTTTGTGCGAGCTAGCACTCCCAAGGAGATCAATCAAATCAGAACTTCGAGTGGACTATCTATCCATAGAGATCGAATACATGTGTAGTTGTGAGTAACCAATGAGGACCCTCTTTACCATGTTCATTAGCAACGACGATCATCGACCTGTGTTTAGGTATAGAGTTTTGAACTCAGATTAGAAGTAGATGTGATCTACTGCTCACATTTATGCGTGTAGATTTTATTTTCTAACTTTTAAATTTTATATGCCATATATCATGTCATAGCTCTTAGAGTAAGTTGATTTATTGATTAGATCATATGCATGTTAGATTAATATAATTAATCTAATTGCCTAACTGCGATCTATTTCAAAAAGTTTTGAAATATATGCACAAAATCGCCTATATTTTCCAATAGTGGCATCAAGAGCCTAGATTCATTATGACATATTATATGTGCATATTAGATCTAAAATTTAATTTTATTTAGATCTGATATGTGATATCTTAGATCTAAATTTAATTAATAGTAGATCGCACAAATTGAGATAAAGTTGTTCTGCTGTAGGGTTTATCCCGTACAGTAAAAAGGTTGTCCTAGTTTGTACCGATCTTTGATAAAATCTGATTTTATATGATGCATATGATATTTCTGATCTAATTTAGATATGATCTAATATTGAAATCAGATATGGTATGACTTAGATTTCATCTGAATTTTTTCATATATGATATGTTTTGATTAGATACTTAATAGTCAAGTAATCAGAATAGACATTGTTGGTCATCCGATCTTAGGAGAAAAATAGGATTTTAAAACCCTCTCCTCCCATTTTATGGGGATCTCTTATGGCGTGTAGGGGTACTATTTGTTCATGAAGATGAACATGAAAGAAAGAAAATTTACTTTTCTACAAAATCCTAGAATTGAAACCCTAGGATTGTTGTATGTAATATAAATTATATGAAAAATAGTAACATCTAATCTTAGTGGTTAAAATTATTTTAATTATGAGAAATAAAATCTAGAATCATAAATAAATTAAGATGAGATCTAAAATTGATTTATAATTAATTTTATTTCAGTTTATGTAAAATTATTTAGATCTGAAACTTATACAAAGTATTATTGTTTCTGTCTGCTGAGTCAACTTAATTTTGCTTCCAGCTAAGCTGACCCAGTTTACATAGGTAGAATATAAATGTTATTACTTATTTCAATAAGCTGACTAAGTTCAGGACTTAATCAACCCATTGTTGTGAAGCCAGCTCAATCCAGGGGTGAGCCAACTCAATTTTCAAAACTAAATGTTTATGCATAAAATCAACGTAAAGAAGTTTACAAATTGAAATTGATCTAATTAGAAACCTTAATGCATGTTAATGCTATACTTAATTGAGAATCAAGAGATGAATCTTCAGATCTAATGAATTAAAGATCTAATGACATTGCATAAAACATAGGGCATGGGTTAGCTCAGATTAGGTCCTTTTAATTAGGTTAGACCGAAGATTAGAATCAAAGATTTAATGGATCAAAAGAATAGTTGATCGAATCTAACCAAAGATTTAGATCAAGGACACTCTAGATCAAATACAATAGTCGTAGTTGGTCAAGTCCATATGTTTGATTAGACCAAATGGACCTTGATTTTAACTCAGTAATCGAATCCAAGTCTATAAGCTGATCCAATTGAAACTAATTAACTAGTTAGTGTCTAAGGTAAGTTTGACAGTCTTGATCGGTGGTCATTAATTGGGAGCTACTCGTATAGATTAAATCTGTGACGAGTTAATGGCATATCCCTCCCATTGATCTCACTTACCTAGTTAATGTGGTGAATTATATTTTAATCAAATCACTTAGTGATTTAGGTTGACCCATGCTAACTAGAAAATCAGTATGATTGATTTAGATGTCCCTAGTAAGATTTGTCTATATTTCTCTTCATGACTTGATGAAATTAGTAAGAGGATTTTATGACTTGTCGGGTTGACCAACTTGTCTTGAGTCCTCTTCATGACTTGGTGAAGTCAGTGGGAGGATTTATAACTAATTGGATGGATTAGATTAAGCCTAATCTTCTTTGATCTGACTTGGAGAAGTTAGTGGGAGGATTAAGAATAACGGTCAAGTCTTTTCAATTAATCAAATCTTCTAAAATTGTTAGGTCTCTAAAAATAAAATAGTTATAATAATGACTAGATCATAGCCTCCTATTAAATTAGATGATAATGGGTCCAATAGTTGGATGATCATTGGATGGCCCAAAGGCTTGGTACTCATCTGCTATTAAAATTATCATTCATAATATGACAACTCAATCAAGTCTCTCTTATGGATGATCAGGATGATCAACCAAAGTTGGACCTCATCATTTGTGATTTGATTCCAGAGTATAATCATGTTAATGGTTGGACCTAACTAGACCTTTCAATGGAGGTCAAAGCCTACGGTTAGGATCTTGGGGCAAAATTAATTATTAAAAATTATTTAGTAAAATAATTGGATAAGAACCTATCTATACATGCACATGGGTGAGCCGGCCAAAGTCGAGCTCATGTGTAACTATGTGGATTCTAGTACCCGCTAAGGAAATAGGATAATTTCTCAAATTAGAAGTAGAGGCTACCAATTTGACTAAAATAATGTGAGAACCTTTAGATTAAAGTCTAAGTCTTTAGGCTTAATCAATTTATAAACATAGAGGTCTTGTATTTTTCTTTTAGTTATGGCTAGATGTCTGTCACTCCGTTCACTGTTTGACAGTGACTAACTTATAGGATCCAACTTCGATAGTTGGTATTGGAAGGTGCAAATAGTTGTAGAGTATGAATGGATCCTATATACAATTACAGATCCTGCACCTTATATTCCTACACCCAACGCACGTGATGAAATCAGAGACACTTATCAAAAGTAGCTAAATGATCAAATCATGGAGCAGTATATTGTGAGGGCAGCTATGAATGATGAATTTAGTTGTAAATTTGAGAATGATAGTCGAAAGAAATCCTTCAAATGTTGGAGTTCTTTGGCACCTCTGAGGATGTGTCTTCTATAAGGCGTCAATCCTTTGAGAAAAGATAGAAAGGGTAGGTGCAAGCATGTCGTGCTTGGGCTATGGAGCTCGAACTGACAAATAAGTCTTAGGTTAACTCGAGTCTGAAAAAGTGCTTCATTTAGAAGAAGCAGAAACACTGGAAGAGAAATTATTCTCTGTATCTAGTTTCCCATAACCCAATAGGCTAAAGAAAAAAAATCAGCAAATAGTTTCTGGACATGATGCTTATGTGATAACACTTAGTGATTTCTGTCTGTGGTAATACTATCTGGGTATTAGATACTAGAACTTCGATTCATATTTACAAATTATTGCAAAGACTACAAGTTAGTAGAGAGTTTGAAAATGGCAATGAGTTTCTGAACATTGGAGCTGAAAGTCATATTTCAGTTCTGACTTTAGGAATTCTCAAGCAAGTTTTCGATTTTAATAATGTTATTTTTAATGATTGTCACTATTATCCATCTTTTGACGAATGTAACTATCGTAGGCCTTTTGGGCAAAGATGGATTTTCATTATCAATATAGAATGATTTTGTGATATCATTATGAATGGTGTTAAAAGCATAGTGGATAACTAAGAAATGGCATTTATGAATAGTCACAACCTATTAGTATACAGTACACAATAAACAAGAATAGGATAATGTCACTAAGTGTTAATATCTAATACCCAGATAGTATTACTACAGACAGAAATCACTAAGTGTTATCATAGATACCTACCTTTGGTATTGAAAGCTTTCAATATGATCATATTGAAAGCTTTCTAGTATTGAAGTTCTAGTATCACTAAGGTAGGTATTGTTATCATAGAACTTCAATACGATCGTATTGAAAGCTTTCTAGTATTAGATACAAGAATAGGATAATGTCATAGATACCTACCTTTGGTATTGAAAGCTCGATCGTATAAACAAGAATAGGATGAACAGGTTGATTTAAAAGATAATCCTCAAAGTCAATGATTGTGATGTGGAGAATTATGTCCTAAAATCAATCGTGTGATGATTGAATTTATCTTTATATATAAATTATTGATTAATAAATAAAAATTATTCTATTATTTTTTATCATAAACTTATATCTTACTTGAACTCTTATACTATGATGAAGTCCTTAAAACTATATTAGTATATGATAAAGAGAGGATTTTATAGGAAAGCATGGTGGGTTTTATGCATGTATTTTTAAAAATTTACAGTGAAATATATATAGATTAAATAATTTAATCTACAATACATGCATAGATCAAATCTAAAATCACTATACAGGATCTATTAATGAACTAATATATATGTATTTAAAACTAAAATCTAAAATTCAACAAGTATAGATCATATCTATGTGTAATTAGATCATATCTAATTTATATTTAGATTACATTTAAATATTAATTTAGATCAAAACCTTATAGAGCATGGATAGTAGATCACCGCATCCAAAATTCATGGTACTTGATTCTTCATGATGCTTGGCAGCTGCATATGTGTTCGGCCTCTACGGATATCCACACAAAGCCCTTGTACTGATCGATCTCTCCGAGAGTGTTAGCTCGCGAAGACATCATGCTTTGACTGATCTAAGAGGAATCACAAAAATGAAGAATAGGAAGACCTTTCCTTTTCTTTCTGGATCCATGCATCAGATCTCTACGATAGAGATTAAGAAAAGAATCATTTTTTCTCAATTTTCTCATGCACAAGAGAGAACCTTTCTCTCTTCCTTTCACACCTTTGAGAAAAACTTTTCTTCTCTGATTTTTTATGATAAAAATCAGATCTAATCTAATTTCTCATGATGAAAATCATATGGGATCTTGAGCTCTAGAAGAATCTAAAAGCAATCCAATAGAAGAACCATTATTCTCTCTTCTTTTCCCTTTTTCTCCTTGATCTAGAACTCTAGGAAGTCTCAAACACCCAATTAAATTTTTTTGATATTTTTTCTTTAAATTATTATGTTAAAAATTAGATCCAATCTGATTTTCATCTTGAAAAAAAAAATCTAGATGAATAACTCCTTCTTCTTCAAGGCTGTGCATAAGAAAGAAGACCCTTTTTCTTCCTTGATCTAGAACTCTAGGAAGCCCCAAACATCTAATCAGATTTTTTAAAGTTTTTTTTCTCTAAATTTTCATATTAAAAATCAGATCCAATCTAATTTTTATTTTGAAGAAAAATAAAAAAAAAATCTGGAAGAAAAACTCCTTCTTTAAGGCTGTACACAAGAAAAAGACCTATCTTCTTCCTTCTCTCTCTTATTGAGAAAAACTTTTCTTCTCCAATTTTCTAATGTAAAATCAGCAGAGAAGTCTTTCTTTGATGCCTAAGAATCAGCAACAAAGCCTCTAAAAAATCTCTTCCAAAGAGACATGGAGAAGGAGTATGGCATGTGGATGTTGGGGCGTCCAACTCCTGGATGCCCACCCTTATTTTTGGGCAACAAGACAAAGAGGAGGGATTCTTTTTTCTTCACGGAAGAGAGGGGAGCATGCACATCCTTTGGGGCATGGAGGTTTGTCACAGTAAAGGTGTGGCATGGAGGATTTATATCACATGGGATGTTCCAAGTTGGTTAAGTCCTATTTCAAATAAGTTTCAAGATCTTGTTCCAACTCTAACTAACCCTTGGACCCAATCCTAACCAATTTTGGAATTAGTTATAACAAACTAATTAATTGGATCTTAGCTCAATTATGAAACCAATTAGGAAACAATCTAATTGGAAATTAGTTAAATCAAAACTTCATTGATCCAGGGATTGTTTCTTGATGAATATTAGGAAAGTCATTTGATAATAGGACTTGATCCAATCAAGCATATTATCCAATAGAGTTAGATCTAATTCAAGCCTATGTAAAATTAATTAAATAATATTTAATTTAAAATTTGATTTGCATCCCTGAGATCAACTAGAACAAGCCTTGTTATCAAATAGGAATGCATCCAATCAATCCAAAGTCAATCTAATTGAATCCAATTCAATTAGATCTAATTCAATCCCTATTGCTCAATTAAATTGAGCCAATTAACAATCACATTGTTAATTAATTATTTCTTTAATTTACCAACCATTAGTAAATTATTTATTACAATCTTTGCATAAGATTAATCATCAATCAAATTGATAATTAAACCCTTCAACGATTCATAATCATCGATCAGCCATTTGATCAGACAGGTGCTTCTATGTGTGTAATCCCATAGGTTCAAACCTAAGCCGGTAGCATAAGAATAATTCCTATACTAATCGATGTAACTATCTAGCAATGGGACCCGACATCCAAATAGGCCGAATGTATGCCCTGCAACACTCTAGAACCCATGTGGATTGTTGGAAAATATGTTCCAAAAGCCAATCATCAACCTGTTGATGGTTGAGCACCTTATATTGTAATTGATTTGTTAATAAATAAAATATATTTTTGGTATTTTAATCATAAGTTTTTATTTTCTAATGAACCCCATTATTGTGATGAAATTCTTAGGACTATTTAGGTTCGATAAAAAGAGGATTTATCGATTAGTCCTTAAAACTGTTCACGACCAAATGATATGCTGTTGATAAGGATGACAGCTTCTATCGAGCATAGGTCGCTGTCGGCCATATGGATTGATTGTCCTCTTAACCAAGAAGTGTAAAGACACTGGTATGGTATACAAGTAAGATGTAAGGGTACATTGTCATTGAACGTAATCAACTCCAGAGCATTATGCTGTCGAGAATGTCTTTGATGGGATATAGGCATAAGTGTCCTTTAGATCTGAGATCGTCTTAGTGACTTGCAAGCAACTCACTGTGCTTTGGTACTGGACTAACTAAATTTCTAATTCAATGATGGAAGGCTTCTAGGCACAGTTAAGTACTTGCAAAGTCAGAGTGTGATCAAGATGGGATTGACCACTCCAAGAATTGGAGAAGAATGAGTCACTGTATTTCAATTTAGCAAAATTTTGGTCAGGGTAATCCATCAGATGAATTTGATATTTTGATATATAATGTGGACAACCTGATCAGAGTTGACAGTTGAACTTTGAGGTTTCCTATGAGTATTTTGATCAAAAGGATGAATTATATGAAAACTATATCCGCATGGGTTCTAAGGATGATATTCTACACATTCGATCTATTCGACCGTCGGGTACCATTGCTAGATGGTCACTTCAATTGGTACAGAAATTTATTCTTATACTACCGACTTAGGTTTGGACCTATGAGGTCACACACATTGGAGTTCATTATCCAATCGGATGGTTGATTAATGATTAAAAATCGTTCTAGGATTAAACGATCAATACGATTGACATTTAACTTAGTGCAAGTGTTGCAGGAGGATCGATTAGCAATTTGATTGCTAATTAGCTTAATTTGATTAAACCAATGGACTGAGATTAAGTCTAATTGAGTATAATTTAATTAGATTTAATTTGAACTTGATTGGATCAAGTATAATTGGTTTATTGGATAAGCCAAGTGCAAGAAAAAACTAGTCCTAGTTCAATTAGGACTTAGGTCAACCTAATTTCTAATTCAATTAGAAAACTAAATCAGATTTAAATCTAATTTAATCTGATTAAATTAGGTTCTTAATTGAGTTAAGACCTATTTTAATTAGGTTGATTTGGTTTTGATTTGATTTGATTTGAGAAACCAAATTTGAACAAGTCATAGATTGAATCCTAGTAAGACTAAGATTCCACCTTGCACCACCTTAGGTCTTGATGCCCACTCTCTCTTATTTTGTATGACAAATCCTTCTCTCCCAGGCCTTCACGCATGCCCAAAGCTTTCCACTCTTTCTCTCTTACATGGAATGTGGTTGAGGACCAAGTCAAAATAGGAATTAGTTTGGATTTCAAATTCTATGAGATAGAATTTTAGGAAACCAAAACTCTTTCCTTATGGCACTGATTTTACCCAAATTTTTTCTGAGATTTTTGAGACTTTTATAGCAGATATTGTGTGCTATATCTAAAAAAAGGAGGGGGCGCCCAAGAGTTGGGCATCACTTGTCTTGTCCTATTTCGATTTTCCTTGACTAGGTATTTTACCTAGACAAAGATTCTTCATATCTCATTATTTAAGATGAATTTTTTCTTGAGATTTTTATAGATTATAGAGCATTGAGAGACCTTTGGGGTGTATAAAAATTAAAGAAAAAGAGTGTTAGCACATGGAGATATAATGGACACAATATTAGGTGTCTAGGTGAGAGAAAAGAGAAGAAGAAGGTCTTCTTCTAAGATTGCTGAGTTCACCTCTTCCCTTCCTCCATCTATGAATTTTCTGAGAGTGTCTCACATCTAAAACTCCTCCTACATCTCATCTTTGAAAGAGTTCAAATTAAGAAGGAGTCATCTGATCGACCATCGAAGAAGTATCAGCATAGTACTAGCATACTGTGCTGATTTCCTGGACCAAAACTTCTGATCGTGATTCGTGGGCTCGTGTGGACGACTCTTAAAGGCCGGACGTGTGTGCGGCTCGCAACATCATCCTCAAACCTGGATCAACAAAGTTAGAACATCTAACTTGCAAGGTAATAGATCTTATCTATTATATTTTACATACATTAGATGTAGTATAAAAACATGTTGATATGATCAACATGTTGTTCTTGCTCTTTATATTTTAATTTTTAATTTAATACCATATAATAATCATATAATAAGATCTTAGATCTAGGGATTCTCTAGTTTTATAAGGTAAATTTTGATTTATTTTAGTCTTCCACTGCCTGATCATGAAAAAGTTTCAAGATCTAACCCTGAAATCCTAGATCTGGTTCCTTCAATTGATATCAGAGCCTAGATTATTTATTACATGATTATTTATACATACTTAGATTAGTTTTTAGATTAGATCTAATTTATAATCTGATTGTTAAATATGAAATTAAAATTTTTAGATCAATCACGAACTGTAGGTTGTCCAGTTGTAAGGTTTACCCCTTACATTGCAAAGGTTGTCCTAGTTCATGTAGATCTATCCATAATCATAAATTTATTAGATATGATCTAGATTAAATTTATGATTTATTAGATTTAAAAGGTATTTAAATCTAAAATGGAATCTCTTTGTTAATAATTCTCATGTAAAAAATCATCATATTTTTATCTGAGAAATTTGCGTAGTTTAAAGTTGAAATTGTTTCAATTACATGAACCTATTTAGATTAGATCTAAAGTAGTTTCATGCTTATTTCACTTACATTTTGATTATAAATCAAACATACAACTTGGTTGGTAGAATCATGTTGTAAAAATATTTTACAAATATGAAAATTATTATCGAAAAGTCGAACCCCAACCCTCAGCCCAAAACTTAATTGAGAATTAAGAAGTTGTTTGATTAGGTTTTAGGATTGTGAATTGAAGAACCTAAGACACAAACCATAACACATTGAATTAATGGGTTAGTAGAAATTAGGTCCATTAATTGGGTTAGACCTAAGGATAGATTAAAGATGGACTTAATTAGAGAATTGACTAAATCTAATCAATTGTTGTCTTAGATTAGATCAAGGATTCTCTAGATCAATTACAATAGTTGTAGTTGGTCAAGTCCATATCTTTAACGAGAATCAAATGGACTTGATTCTTGGCTAAGCGGTCTAGCACGAACTGTTAGGTTGATCTAATCGAAACTAATTAAACCAGTTGGTGTCTAAGGTAAACTAGATCGGTGGTTTTTAATTGGCAACCCACTTACTTGGCCATTTCTGATGGTGTCTAAGGCAAGCTTTGACAGACCCTCCCACCGATCGAACTTACCTGACCTCTTGGTGAAATTATGTTTTGATTGGATCACTTGACTATTCGAGTTGACCCATGTTAGCTAGGTAAATCAATGTGACTGATTTAGGTACTCCTAGACCAGACCTTTTAATGGTCTTCCTTAAGCTGACTTGGTAAAGCCAGTGGGAGGATCATAATAAGCTGGTTCATCTGACCTCCTCTAAATCAATTAAATTTTTTAAAATTATTAGATCCTTCAAATTAAATAGTTATGATGATAACTAGATTATAGCCTCCCATTAAGTAGATGATAATAGGTCCATCAGTTGGATAATCATTGGGGGCCCAAAGGCCTGGTGCTTATCGACTGATGGAATTATCATTCATAATATGATTTCTTGACTGCATCTTTCTAAATGGTGGTTAGGTTAGCCAACCAAAGATCGGCGTAATCATTCATTGGCTAGATGGGCCAAGTATGGTCATGTTAATGGTTGGACCTAACCAGACCTTTTCAGTGGAGGTCAAACCCTACTAATTAGGGACTGGGGCAAAATTAAAATTACTAGAAATTATTTAGAGAAACAATTGGTTATGAACCTACCCTTAGATGTACATGGGTTGGCCAACCAAAGTTGGGCTTGTGTGCAGTCTCAGTGGATTCTAATACCCACTAAGGAATTAGGATAATTTCTCGAATTGGAGGTGGAGGCTATTAATTCGAATAAAATAGTAGGAGAAATCTTTTGATTAAAGTTCAAATATTTAGGTTTAATGAATCACTTACTAATTAGGTTATGATTTTTCTTTGTACAAAAATGGCCACTTCTCTATCGTTCCGATCATTGTTGGACAATGATAAGTTGGTAGGACCCAACTTTGGTAGCTGATATCGAAAGTTGAAGATAGTTCTGGAGCATGAACGGATCCTATATGTGATAACAGATCCTGCACCTGAGGAGTCAGCTGTTAATGCACGTGAACTTACCAAAAGTAGCTCAGTGACCAAATCACGGTGCGCTGCATTATGCTGGTTGCCATGAGTAACGAGTTCAATCGTAGATTTGAGACGGCTCAGCCAAAGGACGTGCTTCAAGTGTTGGAGAATGTCTTTGGCACACCTGATGACGTGGAGAGGCACAAGACTAGTTGTACCATCTTCAATGCCCAAATGCGGGATGGTGCCTCTATCACTGATCATGTATTGTACATGATCGAGCTGATGGAGCATTTGAGCAAGCTCGGCTTTTCCTTGCATGAGCAGCTTGGGAAAGATGTAATACTGAACTCGCTGCCCAAGTCTTATCTTCCATTCCTCACTTATTATAGAATGACAAAGCCTGAAGTAAACTACCATGGATTTTTGGGGTTGCTTCAGAACTTTGAGAAAGATCACCAACTCCACAAGGAGTCGGTGAACTTAGTGGGAGGCTCGTCTTCTGGTTCTCGATCCTTTAAGAAAGGGAAGAAGAACAAGAAAAAGAAAGTAAAGAAGGTGCAAGTTCAGATTGAGACATCAAGGCAGGGCCAGATCAGAAAGATCAAGCCTGATAAGAGTCAAGCTGAATGCTTCTTTTGCAAGAAGCGGGGGCACTGGAAGAGGAACTGTCCTCAGTACATTGCCTTCCTGGACCCGAACAGGCAGAGAAAGAAGCTAGCTGTTGCTGGACAAGGTATTTATATGATAACTCCTTGCAATTTCTCTATTTGTGATATTACTGACTGGGTATTGGATACCGATAGCCCTACCATATTTGCAATTTGTTGCAGGAGTTGCGGGTTAGTAGGAGATTCTAGCAAGGCGAGAGGTTTTTGAACGTTGGAGATGGAAGATCAGTTCCAGTTCTAGCATTAGGAATCTTAAAACTTATATTTGAGTCCCATATCGTTATTCTTAATGATTGTCATTTCTGTCCCAGTTTTTTTTTAAATGTTATTTCTGTAGGCCTTCTGGTCAAAAATGATTATGAAATTTTAATAAAGAAACAAGTTTGTAATATCATTATGAATGGTGTTACTATTTTTTATGGATATTTGAATAATGGCGTGTATATGTTATCATAACTTGTTAACGTAGTTTATTCTACTGGTAAGCACCCTAGATTAGATAGTGTATCAGATATCTATTTATGGCACTGTAGGCTAGGTTATATAAATAAGAACATGATAAACATATTGACTCAAGAGGGAATCCTTGAAGTCAGTGATTGTGAATTACTTCCAACCTGCGAGTCTTGTCTTCTTGGTAAAATGACCAAGTCACCTTTTACTGGAAAAGGTGAGAGAGCTACTGAGCTCTTGGGCCTAGTATATACTGATGTATGTGGGCCCATGAGCACAAGTGCTAGAGGTAGATATTTTTACTTCATCACTTTCATGAATGATCTATCCAGATATGGATATGTCTATTTGATGAAACATAAGTCGGATTCATTTAAAATGTTCAAATGATTCTAAAGTGAAGTAGAAAAATAAACTGGGAAGAGTATTAAAACTCCTCAGTCTGAACAAGGAGGAGAATACCTTTCTGGTGAGTTTCTCACATATGTAGGAGAGAATGAGATTCTCTCCCAATGGACTCCTCCAAGAACACCACAGCATAATGATGTGTCTAAAAGGAGAAATCAGACTCTGTTAGACATTGTCCGATCCATGATGGATTTTTGCCAGCTTATCGATATCCTTTTGGAGATATGCACTCGAATCGGCCTGTTATTTGTTAAATAGGATTTCAAGTAAGTCTGTAATTAAGACTCCATATGAGATATGGATAGGACGTAAGCCAGCACTTTCACACCTTAGGGTCGGGGGTACCCGGTCTATGTCAAACGGTTAGTTACAGATAAACTTGGACCTAGGTCTAACAAATGCACATTCATAGGGTACCCCAAAGAGATCAAAGGATATTTTTTCTACCCTGCTGATGAACAAAAGGTGTTCGTCAGTCTTAAGATAACTTTTTTAGAAAAGAAGTTCCTTGGTAAAGGAACCGTTGCCTCTAAGATTGAACTTGATGAAGTTCAACAGGTAGAAGAACCGACATCAATAGCTAAACTTGAGTCGGATTTGATTAGATCAAATCTGGAGCCCAATGTACCTACACCATTAAGACGATCTGATAGAGCACCACGTCAGCCGGACAGATACTATGATTTCTTGGTCCGGGATGGTGATCCCATCGAATTCGATGAGAACAATGAGGATCTGATCACCTATATGGATGCAATGAAAAAATCTGATTTCGAGAAATGGCTTGAAGCCATGAAATTCGAAATGGAGTCCATGAAGGTCAATGATGTATGGACATTGGTTGACCCACCTGAAGGAGTTAAACCCATTGGGTGTAAATGGGTCTTCAAAAGGAAGAGGGGCACAGACGAAAAAGTTGAGACCTATAAAGCCTGTCTGGTTGCCAAGGAGTATCGTCAACATTATGGTATTGACTATAACGAGACGTTCTCCCCTGTGGCAATGCTCAAATCTATTCGGATAATGCTTGCAATAGCTGCCCATCTGGATTATGAGATCTGGTAGATGGATGTAAAGATAGCTTTTCTGAATGGAGAGCTGACCGAAAAGGTGTATATGATATATCCTGAGGGGTTTACATCCACAGATGAGTCCAAGATATGCAAGCTTCAGAGGTTCATTTATAAATTGAAACAAGCTTCTCAGAGTTGGAACATGTGTTTTGATAAGGTAATCAAAATGTATGGCTTCGTTAAGAATGGAGAAGAGCCCTGCATCTATAAATGGGCAAATGATAGTTGTGGTATTCCTTGTCTTATACGTGGATGACATTCTCTTAATCAGGAATGACATCCCCGCACTATAGAGAATAAAAGTTTTGTTGTCATCGTAGTTCTCCATGAAGGACTTGGGTGAAGCATCCTACATCCTAGGGATGAAGATCTATAGAGATAGATCTAAAAGGATGCTTGGGTTATCCTAGTCCACGTACATAGATATTGTGCTGAAGAGGTTCAGCATGGAGAATTTCAAGAAGGGCTATCTACTGATAGGCCATTGAATTTCTCTCTCTAAAAAGGACTATTCGATAACTCTTGAAGAGAGAGAGCATATGAGTGAGTCCCATATGCTTCGACTGTGGGATTTATCATATACGCCATGACATGTATAAGGCTAGATGTGGCATACTCACTAGGAGTAGTGAGTAGATACCAATCTGATCCCGGAGAAAATCACTAGAAAGTGGTTAAAGCCATCCTTAAGTATTTAAAAATACTAAGGACCAATGGTTGGTTTATGGCGAATCAGATCTGAAACTTGTAGGGTTCACAAACTCTAGCTTTCAATCTAACCATGATGACAGCAGAAGCATATCGGGTTATATCTTTACTCTGAATGGTGGAGCAATCTGCTGGAAGAGTTCCAAGCAGCAAACTGTGGCAGACTCTTTTTGTGAGGCGGAGTACATCGCAGCATCGGATGCTGTGAAGGAAGCTGTGTGGGTTCTAAGGATGATGTTCTACACATTCGACCTATCCGACCGTCGGGTACCATTGCTAGATGGTCACTTCGATTGGTACAGAAATTTATTTCTGTGCTACTGACTTAGGTTCGGACCTATGAGGTCACATACATTAGAGTTCATGATCTGATCGGATGGTTGATCAATGATTAAGAATCGTTCTAGGGTTAAACGATCAATACGATTGACATTTAATCTAGTGCAAGTGTTGCAGGAGGATCGATTAGCAATTGATTATTAATTGGCTTAATTTGATTAAGTCAATGGGCTGAGATTAAGTCTAATTTAATATGATTTAATTAGATTTGGTTTAGACTTGATTGGATCAAGTCTAATTGATTTATTGGATAAGCCAAATGTAAGGAAATACTAGTCTTAGTTTAATTAGGACTTGGGTCAACCTAATTTTTAATTCAATTAAAAAATTAAATCTAATTTAATCTAATTAAATTAGGTTTTTAATTGGATTAATACTTATTTTAATTGGGTTGATTTAGTTTTGGTTTGATTTGGTTTGAGAAACTAAATTTGAACAAGTCACAGATTGAATCCTAGTAAGATTAGGATTCCACCTTGCACCACCTTAGCCCCCCACGCCCACTCTCTCTTATTTTGTGCGACAAATCCTTCTTTCCCAGGCCTTCACACATGCCCAAAGCTCACTCTCTCTCTTACATGGAATGTGGTTATGGACCAAGTCAAAGTAGGAATTAGTTTGAATTTCAAATTCTATGAGATAGAATTTTAGAAAAACAAAACTCTTTCCTTATGGCACTAATTTTATTCAGATTTTTTTGGGAATTTTTGTAGCTTTTATGGCACATATTGTGCACCCTTAGCTGGTGGTCCATGGCAGAAAAAGAATGAGGGGGTGCCCAAGAGTTGGGCACCACTTGTCTTTCCTTGTTTGGATTTTTCTTGAGTAGGTATTTGACCTAAATAAGGATTCTTCATATCTCATTATTTAAGAAGAATTTCTTCTTGAGATTTTAGTAGATTATAGAATATTGAGAGACCTTTGGGGTGTGTGAAAATTAGATAAAAAGAGTATTGGGACATGGAGATATAATAGACACAAAACTAGGTGTCTAGGTGAGAGAAAAGAGAAGAAGAAGAGGGTCTTCTTCTAGGGTTACTGAGTTCACCTCTTCCCTTCCTCCATCTATGAGTTTTTTGAGAATGTCTCATATCTAAAACTCCTACTTCTCATCTTTAGAAAGAGTCCAAATCAAGAAGGTGGCATCTGATCGACCATCGAAGAAGGATCAGCACAATACTAGCATACTGTGCTGAATTCATGGATCAGGACTTCTGATCATGATTCATGGGCTCATGTGGATGACTCCTAGAGGCCAGATATTTATGTGACTTGCAACATCATCCTCAAGCCCAGATCAGCAAAGTTAGAACATCTAACTTGCAAGGTAATAGATTTGATCTATTATATTTTACATATATTAGATGTAGTATAGAAATATGTTGATTTGATCAACATATAGTTCTTGCTCTTTATATTTTAATTTCTGATTTAATACCATGTAATAATCATGTAATAGGATCTTAGATCTAGGGATTCTCTGATTTTATAAGATAAATTTTAATTTATTTTAGTCTTCCACTGTCTGATCTTGAAAATGTTTCAAGATCTAATCCTGAAACCCTAGATCTGGTTCCTTCAGTAGTACGCCCTCTTTTGGTACTAATATTCATGAGTGTAAATACATCAATATGTACCAAATTCAGAACATCATTGGCTCATTCACCCTTTCTAATAAAAGGTGACTAAGTTAACTATGCCAAAGACAGGTTTCAGTGATATTATCTAATCTAAGGTGCTAGTTAGACATGTACATTACACTAACATGCTATGGTTCTGAGTTTATGTCATTTTCAATTATTCACTCATTATTGTAGTATCATTCATAATGATATTATAATAATCATACTTATTGACACCATCAATAAGATTGGACAATAGTGACAATCACTTAAAATGACATCTTCAGGATTGAAAACAAGCTCGACGATTCCTAATGTCAAGATTGGAACAGACTTCCATGTCTTTTATTCAGGAGTCTCTTACCATTTTCAAATCTTCTACTATCTTGAAGTCTTTTGCAATTATTTATAAATATGACTTATACTATCAGTATCCTATACCCTGATAGTAATATTACCAATAGAGAAACTTCAAAAAGTTATTATATAACTATCTTGACCAATAACTATTTGCTAATTTTTCTTTTAAGCTTGTTTGGGTTAGTCTGAGATTTCTTGATCAATTTATCCAAAAACTATACTCAACTTCTGATACTGGTTATCAAAGTTAAGTCTAATAACATTTTCATTGTCTAACAGTGAAGAGAGCGATAATTTTATAGCCATTTCTTAAAAGAGAACAATTGACCTATTAATACATGAACTACTTTAAACCTAAGGACTTGGACTTTAGTTTAAAGATTCTCCCACTATTTTATACAAATTGGTAGCTTTTACCTCCAATTCGATGAATTATCTTAATTCCTTAGTGGGTACTAGAAGCCACATAGACTGCATGTAAGCCCGAGGATGGCTCGGTCAACCTATATGCACCTATGGGTAGGTTCTCTACCAATTGTTTCTTCAAACAACTTCTAGTATTTAATTTCACCCCAAGTTTTATTTCAGTAGACGATGGGCCTCCACTGAAAGTTTCGGTTAGGTCCAACCATTAACATGAACCTATTCAGTGATTCTATTCAAAGAATGATTAGGTCCAAGGATGGCTTGGTCAACCTAACCATCATCAGATAGTTCAACAGAGTCATCATATGATAAATAATAATTCCATCATTCAGAGAAAACACCAGACAGATGGCACCTGCAATGTCAATCTGAAGTAATGGACCCATTATCATTCACCTTAATGGGAGGCTATGATCTAGTTATTCCCATAACTAGCTCATTTTATGGATCTAATAATGTAGAAGATTTGATTAAATCTTTTAGAAGATATCAGTTGACCTATAGGTCATAAATCTTTCCACTAACTTCATCAAGTTATAAAAAGGACTAGTGACTAGCGGGTACAATCGGCATAATTGTAAATCCTTCTACTGACTTCACCAAGTCATAAGAAGGACTAGAGACAAATCGATCTAGAGAACCTAAATCAGTCATATTGATTAACCTTAACAACATGGGTCAACTCGAGTAATCATTAGATCTAATCAGCCTAATGACTCGGGCTCAACCTTTGAGCCTCAAGTAAGGTCCATTTGGTTTAATCAAAGATATGGAGTCGATCATTTCAACTATTATTTTTTATTTAGAGTACCTATGATCTAATCTAAATCAACTATTAGTTAGATTGGATCAACTACTCTTTTTAGTTTATTAAGTCTTTGATTCTAACCATAGGTCTAACCCAATTAAAAGGATCTGATTTGAGCTATCCCATTTCCCATATTTTATGCAATATCATTAGATCTTTAATCACAATTCTAGATCTAAAATATGGTTCTTAATTCTTAATTAAGTATAGCATTAACATGGGTTAAGGTTATTAATTGAAACTATTTCAATTTTGTAAAATAATTTTACATCAATTTTATGTAATTTTTTTTTAGTCTGAAAACTAGATCAGCTCATCCCTGAACTGAGTTGGCTCACTTCAGTGGGTCGACTAAGTCTGATACTTGATTGACTAACTGATCATGAACAGTAACCATTACTATTTAGCCTGAGACAACTGGGTCGGATCAGTCAACACTAAATCGATTAAAACAGGAGATTGGGTCGACTCAGTTCAAAATTAGTCAGCTCAGTTGGCATACCAATTGGTATCACATAGTTTCAAATCTGAAAATTCTCGTATAAACTAAAATAAAATTAATCATAATAAACATTAGATCATATCTAAATATTTATGATTCTAAATTTTATTTTCATGATTAAAATAATTTTAATCGTATAGATTAGATATTTTACTTTATATATAATTCATGCTTTGTATCACATACAACAAATCCTAGGATTTCAACATCTAGGATTTTGCAGAAAAGTAAGTTATTCCTTTCGTATTCTTCTTCATGGGATCTCACAGTGGGACCCCTATATGCTATGAAGAGCACCCTATTGAATAGGAAGAGAGGGTCATGTAATCCTACTTGCTCCTATGACCGAACGGCCTGGTGATTATCCAATCCGAGTACTTTGCTACTCAGAATATCTAATCCAATTCACATATCATACATACAAAAAATTTAGATCAAATCTAAATTATATCAGATCTGATTTTACATTAAATCATATCTAAAATCAGATCATAACACATCTCATGCATTGATAAATCTAGATTTCAACTCTACATACATATATGTTTATGTCATAATGAACTTTCGCTCTGATACTATTTATAGAGAAGTGTGGTGGGTTTCGTGCATGTATTTTTAAAAATTTACTATAAAATATAAATAGATTAAATAATTTAATCTATAATGCATACATAGATCAAATCTAAAATCATCATACAGGATCTATGACATGAACTAATATGTATCCAAAACTGAAATCTAAAATTCAGTAACTATAGATCATATTTATGTATAATTAGATCATATCTAATTTATATTTAGATCACATCTAAATATTAATTAAGATCAAAACCTTATACTTGAGTGTGGATAGTATATGATGAATGATAATTTCAATACGTAATAAATACCAGACTGTGGCGCCTCCAATGCCTATTTGGAATATTGGACTCATTATCACGTATCTTAATGGGAGGCTATGACCAAGTTATCTCATAACTCTATCATTTTATGGACCTAATAATTTAGAGATTTTGATTTCATTAACCTAAGAATAAGAGAAGAAGATGACATACAAGTTGCAAATCCTCCCACTGACTTCACCAAGTCATATAGGGGACTAGACACAAGCTGGTCCAAAAATACCTAAATCAGTCATATTGATTCATCTTAATAGCATAGGTCTGCACGAATCGACTAGTAACCTAATTAAAATATAATCTACCATGTTGACCAGAAAAGTGAGATTCGTGGGAGGGATGTGTCTTTAACTCACCGTAGACGCATCTAGGTGAATAGCTCCCAATTAAAAATCACTTGATCGAATCTGCCAAACTTACCTTTTGATCCACCAAAAAATTCGAGCTCAACCACGGAGTGATGATCATAATCCATTTATTAGGGTCAAACACATGGACTTGATCAAACTTTAATTATTGAGATTGATTTAGAGATATTTTGATCTAATCTAATTCAATACTTGATTAAATTTAATTAATTTTTCTACTTGATCCATATGTATTTCTAATCCTAGGTCTAACCTATTAGAAGGATCTGATTCATGCTAACCCTTTGCCCATCGATTTATGTGGTGTCTTAATGATCTTTAATTCTCAAATCTAGATCATTCAAACTTAATTCAAAATTAAGTGTGTGAAACATGTATTTCAGTCTATAGAACTAATCTATCAAGATTTCAGATGAAACATACCATATATTTCAATTTATAAAAATAAATTTTCATAGTATATTTAATAATTAAACATATATAGGTATGATCTAAACTTCATACATACATCTCATGCATTACGATAATTTTTAGATCAATTCTAATTATATCTTATGTAACATGCTATTCAGATTTAAAATAATTTTATATTTGAATTTTATTTTATTGTAATGAATCATAAATCATTTTAGATCTAATCTAAATATATTTATGATCAAAATAATATATAAAAATCTATTCATTTTTTTTTATGAAATCAGATCATAACGACACTTCTACACGTCATAAGAGAACTCATTAAATAGGCAAAAGAGAGATTAATCTCTATGACCTCTTATGATCGAACGGTCTGGTGATCTCATCAATTCGAGTATGAGGCTACTAAGATCTGAAATCTAATTTCATATGTAATTACATCAATATGTAATTATTGATAAAATAATTTTATATCATGAACATATCCTTGATCTCATCAATCATATTTTTCATCTAATCTAATTAGATTTGATGCATCATATACATCATATCAGATCTGAAACATATCCTATACTGATTATAAAATATTAATTTCAAATTTGATATCATATAAAAAATTAATTAAATGCAAAATTGAATACATAAGAAATAAATTTTTGATAAAATCTATTTTGGTGTAGTACTAAATTTTGATAGGATTTAGATCTAAATATCTATCAAAACAGATCTAATTTAGATCTGAAATAAACCTCACTTTTTAATAAAAATAATAATATTAAAATTTTATTAAAATAAATTTAAAATAAATTTTAATTTACATTATTATTTCATCAAAAATTCAGTAACAACAAAATTCTATTATAATAATCTTATAACATCTTAATTAACAATTAATTAGGCTGATCTAATCCAATCAAAATCAGATCAAAAATTTTATATAAATAGATTTAAATTAGATTTAATATCTAACATAAAATATTAATTACATATAATATATAATTAATCCAAAAAAATTCAGGTATGCATGCATGTATTTCAGCCTTGTTCTGATAATAATTTAAGGGAAGGGAAACTGTTTCTCTTTGGATAATCCAGGTTGCATCTAAAAATTTTTTATTAACCTACATCAATAAGGATTTAATTCTTACCTAATTAGCAATAGAACCAGAGATCAGATCTTCAAAAATCTGAAACAAACCATTGTGGAGGCCTGAAAGTATAAATCCTTTATTTCGCATATACGTCAGACAATGCAGAAAAACAGGATGAACTCTGATCAAATCACCTTCACAAATGAAGGAGGAAGGTGCTAGTGTGATGCCTCACACCAGCAAGGGGACGCCCAAGATATGTCCCACACAAAGGAAGGAGGGGCGGCAAGGATGGGGAGAAGCCAAGGAAGGAAGGAGGGAAGGAGCTTCCTCTTCTCACGCCTCTCTCTCTTTCTCTCTTCTCTCAATCTGATTTATTTTCTATGCATCTATAGGTAGAGACCCTCTCTATTTATGATTCTCATGACCCAATAAGTATAGGACTCCTAATTCAAACATGCCTTGAATCAGTTCAATATTCATGAAAGAAGGATTCCTGCATGAGATAGAATTGCCATCACATATAACAACCACATTACACCCATTCCCACACCCATATGGGATGCCCACAATGAGCAAAATTCTAGGTGTTGGTTGGTCCATAAGAGAGGAGATTCCCAGTGAAAGTAGGATTCCTCATATCTCATCCAAAATGAATCCGATTCGAATTCAATTCGAAGCTGATTCGAAATAATTTCGAAAAACTGTCAATCTCAAACTCTTTAAGATTTTTATATCAAGTCTAACATAAATTTTTGGATCCAATTAAATCTAATTAATTTAGATCTAATCTAAAATTAATTATCACTTAAATCTAATCTTTCATATGCTCCATGGATCATAGATCAAAAACTATTCATCTCTGGGATCGAACTTGAACATCATGTGTAGTGCTAGCTAGATATAGTCAACTCTTCAATCTCATTTGATCTATAACTTAATTCTCAATCAAGTTAGCTTATATGTTCAATCAAGTCATGTACTTTCAAATTGGACATATAAACATATGCCAATACTTTTTTATGGTGTTTGACTTATGTGTGTGACTTCATAGGTTCAAACACTAAGTCGGTAGCATAAGAACTGATTCCTGTACTAATCAAGATATCATCTAGCAATGGTTTTCGATGTCCAGATAGGTCGAATTATCGTAAATAAATATGTCAGAATCCATACATATAGTTACCGCATAATTTATCCTTTTGACCCTGAATGCTCTAGGATAGTCTCAGGTTAATTGTCAACCAAGATTGCTTCATTCATATTATATTTCAACTTTTCAAATCTATCTCATGGATTATCCTGGTCAAGATTTTACTAAATTAAAATACAACGATACATCAGCTCCAATAAACCAAAGGGGTCAATCCCATCTTGATCCACACACAGACTTCGTAAGTACTTGACTGTACCCAATAGTCTTCTGTCACTGTATTAGAAATTCAGATAGTCTGGCACCAAAATACAGTGAGTTGCTTGCAAGTCACTATGGTGATCTTAGGTCTGAAGGACACTTATACCTATATGCTTCACGAGTAGTTCTTGATAGCAGAACGCTCATCAGGTAAGTCACTTGTTCAGTGATGATGTACTTTTACATCTCACCTATATGCTATACCAGTATCACCACACTCTTTGGTTAAGAGGACAACTAACCCATATGGCACACAACAATCTCCACTCGATAAACATCATCTCCTATAATGGCGTATCATTTGGTCGCAAACATGTCTAAGAACTATATGATAAATCTTCTCTTTATCGTACACTAACATAGTTCTAAAGACTTCATCACAGCACAAGAGTTCAACGAAGATGTAACTTTGTGATAAAAAATATTAAAATAATTATTATTCATTAATTAAAAATTTATATACAAAGATGAACTCAATCATTATATGATTGGTTTTAGGATATAATTCCCAACATATATGTCCAATTTAGAAGTATTTGACTTGATTGAATATATAAGCTAACTTAATTAAGAATTAAGTTATAGATCAAATGAGATTGAAGAGTAGATTATGTCTAGCTAGCACTACACATGAGGTTTGGGTTCAATCTCGGAGATGAACAGTTTCTGATTTATGATCCATGGAGCATATGAAAGATTGGATTTAAGTGCTAATTAATTTCAGATTAGATCTGAATTAACTAGACTTAGTTGGATCCAAAAATTTAAATTAGACTTCGTATAAAAGTCCTAAAAAGTTTGGGATAGATAGCTTTTCAAAATTATTTCGAACCAGCTTTGAATTGAATTTGAATCGGATCCATTGTAGATGAGATATAAGGAATCCTACTTGCACTGAGAATTTCCTCTCTTATAGGCCGACAAATATCTGAAATCTTGCTCATTATAGGCATCCCATGTGGGTGTGGGAATGGGTGCAATGTGGTTGTCATATGTGATGGCAATTCTATCTTATGTACGAGTCCTTTCATGAGTATTGGACTGATTCAAAACATGTTTAAATTAGGAGTCTTATATTTATTGGGTCATAAAAATTATTTATAAATAGAGAGAGTCTCTACCTTTAGATGTATAACAAATAAATCAGATTAAGAGAAGAAAGAAAGAGAGAGAGAGAGGTGTGAGAAGAGGAAGCTCCATCCCTTCTTTCTTCCTTGGCTTCTCCCCATCCGTGCCGCCCCTCCTCCCTTGGCATGGGACCCATCTTGGGTGTTCCTTTGCTGGTGTGAGACATCACACTAGCACCTCTCTTTCCTCGTTTGATTGGGTTGTGAAGGTGATTTGATTGGAGTTCATTCCGCTTTCCTGCATCGTTTGGTGTGTATGTGAAGTAGAAAGTCTGCACTTCCAAGACTCTGCAAAGGTTTGTTTCAGATTTTTAGAGATTTAATCTTTAATTCTACTACTAATCAGATAAAAATTTGATTTTTATTCATGTAGATTAATAAAAAAATTTTAGATGTAACCTGGGTTATCCGAAGAGAAATAATTTTTCTTCTCTTCAATTGGCATCAGAGCAGGCCTTTGATTCATGCATGCATATCTAATTTTTTTTGGATTATGTACATATTGTATGTAATTGAGATTTTATGTTAGATATTAAATCTAATTTAAATCCATTTGTATAAAATTTTTTTATCTAATTTTGATTGGATTAGATGAGCCTAATCAATTGTTGATTAAGATTATTATAAATTTGTTATAATAGAATTTTGCTATTGCTGAATTTTTGTTGGAATAACATCGTAAATTAAAATCTATTTTTACAAAATTTTAATGTTATTGATTTTATTAAGAAGTGAGGTTTATTTCAAATTTAAATTGGATTCATTTTGATGGATATTAAGAACTGAATCCTATCAAAATTTAGCACTATACGAAAACAGATTCTACTAAAAATTTATTTCTTATGTATTTATGTTTGCATCTAATTAATTTTCTATATGATATCAAATCTAAAATTAATATTTTATAATCAATATAAGATATGTTTTAGATTTGATATGATGTATATAATGCATCAAATCTAATTAGATTAGATGAAGAACATGATTGATGAGATCAAGGATATGTTTATGATATAAAATTATTTTGGAAATAATTGTATGTTGATGTAATTACATATGAAATTAGATTTCAGATCTTAGTAGTCTAGTACCCAAATTGATAAGATTACCAGACCGTCCAGTTATAAGAGATCGAAGAGATTAATCTCTCTTTTGCCTATTCGATGGGTTCTCTTATGACATGTAGGGATATCGTTGTGATCGATTTCATGAAGAAGAAAAGCTAACAGATTTTTATAAATTATTTTGATCATAAATATATTTAGATTAGATTTCAAGTGATTTATAATTTATTACAATAAGATAAAATTTAGATATAAAATTATTTTAAATCTGAATAGTATGTTATATAAGATGTATCGGTATTGATCTAAAAGTTGTCATGATGCATGAGATATATGTATGAAATTTAGATCATACCTATGCATATTTAATTGTTAAACATATTATAAAAATTTATTTTCATGAATTGAAAAATATAGTATGCTTCACTTGAAATCCTAATAGAATAGTTTTATAGAATGAAACACATATTTCACACACTTAATTTTAAATTAAATTTTGAATGATCTAGATTTGAGAATTGAAGATCATTAAAATACCACATAAATCGATGGGCAAAGGTTTAGCTTGAATCAGGTCCTTCTAATGGGTTAGACCCAGGGTTAGAAATACATATAAGCCAAATAGAGAAATTGATTAAATCTAATCAAGTATTGAATTAGATTAAATCACAATTTTTTTAGTTCAATCTCAATAGTTGAAGTTTGATCAAGTTCATATGTTTGATCCTAATAAATGGATCATGATCATGGCTCCATGGTTGAGCCCGAATCTTCTGGTGGATCAAATCGAAACTTTTTAACCAGTTGGTGTCTAAGGTAAGTTTAGCAGATTCGATCAAGTGATTTTTAATTGAAAGCTATTCATCTAGATGCGTCCGATGAGTTAGTGGTACATTCCTTCTACTGATCTCACTTACCTAGCTAACATAATAGATTATGTTTTAATTAGGTCACTAGTCGATTCGTATAGACCCATGCCATTAAGATGAATCAGTATGACTGATTTAAGTATCTTTAGACCAACTTGTGTCTAATCCCTTACATGACTTGGTGAAGTCAGTGGGAGGATTTACAGCTTGCAGGTCATCTTCTTCTCTTATTCTTAGATAATGCAATCAAATCTTCTAAATTATTAGGTCCATAAAATGATAGAGTTATGAGATAACTTGATCATAGCCTCCAATTAAGGTGTATGATAATGAGTCCAATATTCCAAATAGGCATTGGAAGCGCCACATGCCTGGTGTCTATTATGTATTGAAATTATCATTCATCATATAACCATTATGATGTACCTTCAAATTAATGCTCAGATTGGTCGAGTTATACTTGGGTCTGGATATCTGTTTGTTGGATACACTTGATGTTATCATATTAATGGTTGGACCTAATCAAGATTTTTAATGGAGGCGCCACATGTCTGCTGAAGGGATGCCTGAGGCAAAACTTAATTGCTATAAATTATTTAGAGAAATAGTTGGTTATGAACCTACCCATGGATGCACTAGGGTTGGCCGAGCCACACTCGAGCCCGAATGTAGTCTGTGTGAATTCTAGTGCATGCTAAGGAATTAATATAATTCCTCGAGTTGGAGGTAGATGCTATCAATTTATAAAAATAGTGGGAGGACCTTTAGACTAAAGTCCATGTCTTTGGGGTAAAAAAGTAATTCATATACTAATAGGCTTATATTTTTCTTTCAGTTATGGCCAATACACTATCCCTCTGTTCGCTGTTAGACAGTGACAAGCTCATCAGATCCAACTTTGATAGCTAGTATCGAAAATTGAAGATCATCTTGGAGTACGAGGGGATTTTATATATCCTTACGGATGAGGCACCTGAAGAACCTGCAGCCAACACTCCTCGTGCCGTGAGAGATACTTATGTGAAGGGGCTCAATGACTGCACGACTGTGTGTTGCATGATGAGGGTAGCTATGAATGATGAGCTTAGCCATAAGTTCGAGGATGCATAACCAAAGAAGATCATTCAAATATTGAACGTGTCCTTTGGCACCCCAGAGGATGCGGAGAGATACAAAACCTCTTGCACAGTGTTCAATGTTTATATGCGAGAGGAGGTTTCAATCACCAATCATGTATTATATATGATTGAGCAGATTAAACATCTTAGCAAACTTGGCTTTTCATAACATGAATAGTTAGGCAAGGATGCTATCCTCAATTCGCTATCAAAATCCTACTTACCCTTTCTCAGTCTACAGTGAACTACCATAGTTTGCTAGGATTACCGCAGACTTTTGAGAAAGATCACTCGCTCCAAAAGGAGCCAGTGAATTTAGTGGAAGGTTCATCAGCAAGTCGTCGTTCTTTTAAGAGAAAAAAAAAGAAAAAGATGCAGAAATCTCATACCACCGATTCTAAGTAGAGCAAATCATCAAAAGTTAACAAGAATCAGACAGAGTGCTTCTTCTATAAGAAACTGGATCATTGAAAAAGAAATTGTCCTGCTTATATAGCCACCCTTGATCTAAACAGGCCTAAGAACAAGAGAAAGAAGTAAACGATTGCTTCACAAGGTACTTATATAATAACTCCTTGTAATTTCTCTGTTTGTGATATTATTACCTGGGTATTGAATATCGGAAGTCCAATTAATATATACAATTCATTTTAGGAACTACAAATAAGTAAGAAGTTTCGTGAGGGCGAGTGGTTCCTTAACATTGATGATGGAAGCCTTGTCTCAATTTTGGCCTTAGAAACTTTGTAGCTTGTCTTCGAGTTCAGTAATGTTATATTAGATGATTATTATTATTGTCCATCCTTTTTTATGAATATTATCTCTGTAGGCCTTTTGGCTAATCTTCATTTCAAATTTATAATAAAAGATGATTTTTGTGATATCATTATGAATGATACTACAATTATGCATAGACAATTAAAATATGACATATATATAATATCATGATCTGTTAATGTAACGTACACATCCAGCAAATATCCTAAAATAGATAATGTTAGTGAATCCTACCTTTGGCATTGTAGACTTGGTCATATGAACAAGAATAGGATTGACAGGTTGATCAAAGAACGTGTTCTTGAGATAGATGATTGTGAATCTACCTACGAATCCTATCTACTTGGTAAGATGACTATGTCACCTTTTAAGGGAAAGGGTGAAAAAGCCAGCGATGTCCTAGGTCTAATACATACTGATGTATGCGGATCTATGAATATAAGTGTCAGAGGAGGATACTACTACTTCAGTATGTTTACAAATGATTTATCGAGGTATGGGTATATCTATCTTATGAAACATAAGTCAGAATTATTTAAAATATTTAAATAATTTCGTGCTAAAGTAGAGAAACAAACTGAAAAGAGTATTAAGATCTTTTGTTGAGAAATGTGTTCCAAAATTAATCGTTAGACGATTGTACTCATCTTGTAAACTGTATATGAATTTTTATTAATAAAAATTATTTAATATTTTTATTATAAATTGAACATTTTTGAACTCTTGTATTGTAATGAAGTCCTTAGAACTATATATATTAATCGACAAAAGAGGATTTATTGTTAAGTCCTTAAAATTGTTCATGACCAAATGATACGCTATTACTAGGATGAAAGCGATATCAAGTGTAGGTTGTTATGTACCATATGAGTTGGTTGTTCTCTTAACCAAGGAGTGCAGAGATACTGTTATGGCATGCAGATGGAATATAGTACATTCGCATCGAACGTAACCATGTACCGAGCACTCTGCTGTCAAGAGTAGCTTATGAAGGGTATGGATATAAGTGTCCCTCTGATCTGAGACCACCACGGTGACTTGTAAACAACTCACTGTACTTTAGTATCAGACTATCTGAGTTTCTAACTTAGTGATGAAAAGATATTAAATGCAATCAAATACTTATCAAGTCGGTGTGTGAGTCAAGATAGAATTAGCCCTTCTAAATTGATAGGAGATATGCATCAGTGTATTTCAATTTAGCAAAATCTTGACCAGAATAATCTATGAGATAGATTTGAAAGGTTGAAATATAATGTGGTTGACTTAATTAGGGTTGAAAGTTAAACCCTAAGTCATCTTGAGCATTTGGGTCAAATAAATGAATTATACGGTAACCATATGCCAGTAGGCTTTAGAGGTTGCTTTGCAACACTTCGACCTATCAGGTCGTCAGGTTATCATTGCTAGAGATAGTTACATCGATTGATATAGAATGTTGTTTCTATGCTATCGACTTAGGTTCGAACTTATGAGTCACATGCATTAGAAGATTTGGCCAGATTTGATGGCTGAAGAGTCCAATTAGATTGTAACTCTTGTGAAGAGTCTTACTTGGACTAGGACTCTATGGGAGAGTCCCATTGGGACTGAAACTTTACTATTTATGAAGAATTAATTAGTAATTAGATTATTAATTCACTTAATTTGATTGAATAAAGAGCTTTGGAACAAGTCTAATTGAATTAGATTCAATTCGACTCATATTGAGATTGATATGATCAAACCTGATACAAGAAAAATTTGATCTTGATTCGATCAAGGTTTGGACTCAGGTAATTCCTAATTGAGTTAGGAATTTGATGAGATATTTAGATTTCTAATTGGATTAGGTTCATTTCTATTAGTGGTTTCAATCCAAATTTGATTTGAACTAGAATTGAATTAGAAATGAAGAGTCCAAGTCAGACTAGGACTCTACCCTTATCTTTTGTGCCACATCTGGATCCATGCCAAGTTCTCCATGCCTAATTAGATTTGGGTTGTAATTTTTGACATCATGAGAGAAGATCCAATAAGGATGGTCAGCTATAGCTGATGAGTCATAATATTATCTCTTGCTTAATTCGAATGCGATCTGAATTAGAGATAAGATGCAGAGTAGGAAAAGAATTTTTCGTATATGATATATTATTGAAGTAATATTATTTTTTTTATTATTTTTCTTAAAGAATCCTTTGGCATGTGAGACTCCTTTATTTCTTCTCCATTTCCTAATAATTTTTTTGGAGTTTTTGGGGATGTCAAAAAGAGGTTTTGGCATTGATTCATAGCATCCTTTCTTGAAAAGTCCTAATTTCTAGTCTATAAAAAGGGACCCCTCTCTTGGATGTCCCATGATCAATTCTCTTGTAGATTTTTTTTATTTTCAGAGCTTTTTTTCCTCCTCCTCTCTTTGGAGGGTTCAAGGTGCTTGTAGAAGAAAGAAGAGGTCAACTGTCGAAGTTGTTCACAGACTAGTATCTTCGAGCCCCTGATCTACGCCAGTCTTTACATGGATTTTTTTATAGAGGCCCGATGATGTCGTGTGGCTACGAACGACCTAAGAAACACCCTCTCTAATCGTTAGAGCAAAGGAGATCAAGATCAAAATTTGTTTGGTAACAATCTCTAACTTATTTTGATTCCTATAGTAGATCTAATAGTTAGATCTAGAATTTCAATATCGATAAGATCGATGTGATTTTTATTTTTAGATCTAAAGCACATATTTTTCATATCAAAGATCCTAATATGGTAGTCTAGGATTAGATCTTATACATGTGATTAGGATTAAATTATTTAATCCATTATTTTTGCTGCATAAAATTTTTAATTGCGTGTACTATGCAACCATAAATTTTTTTGAACTGGTATTAGAGCCAGGTTGTTTTGATATAAATTAATATAACTTTAGATCTGATTTTTTGTTATTAGATCTGATTATTTATGATTTATATTAGATCTGAATTAGTTTATTTTTAGATCTGATTATTATTTATTTAGATTAGATGTTTTGAGTAGTAAAGTACTCGGATTAGGTAATCATCAGGCCGTCCGATCATAGGAGTAAGTAGGGTTTCATGACCATCTCCTCTCATTCAATGGGATGCTCTTCATGGCATGTAGGGGTGCCACCGTGAGGTCCCATGAAGAAGAAAGTGAAAAGAAAAAACTTACTTTCTTGCAAAACTCTAGATCTTGAAACTCTAGGTGTTATTGTATGTAATGCAAGTTGCGAAGATAGTTAATTACATCTAATCTTGTATAGTCAAAATTATTTTGATCTAAAATCATAAAAAATTTAGATTTGAAGTAAAAGATTTTATGACTTGATATAAAAAGTTTTCATTAAAAATTATTTGCGAAACCTTAACCATGTTGATGCAAAACTTGTCCAAGTGAAAGTCGTTGGAAAATGTATCCCAAAGCCAATCGTAAGACAATTGTGCTCATCTTTTAATCTGTATATAAATTTTTATTGATAAAAGTTATTTGACATTTTCATTACAAATTGATTATCTTTAAACTTTTGTATTGTAATAAAGTCCTTAGGACTATATATATTAATCGACAAAGGAGGATTTGTCGTTAAGTTCTTAAAAATATTTGCAACCAAATGATACACTATTACAAGGACGATAGCGATATCAAGTATAGGTCGTTGTATGCCATATGAGTTGATTATCCTCTTAACCAAGGAGTGTAGAGATACATGTAGATGGAATGTAGGAGTACATTTGGATCGAACTTGGCCATGTGCTGAGCACTCTACTATCAAGAGTAGCTTGTGAAGGGTATGGGTTTCCTCTGACCTGAGACCATACGGTAACTTATAAGAAACTCACTGTACTTTAGTACTAGACTATCTGAGTTTTTAACTTAGTGACGAAAGGATACTAGGTGAATCAAGTACTTATCAAGTCAGTGTGGAGTAAAGATGAAATTAACTCCTCTGAATTGGTAGGAGATATGCATCAGTGTATTTTAATTTAGTAAAATCTTGGCCAGCATAATCCATATGATAAATTTGAAAGATTGAAATATAATGTGATCGACTTAATTAGGATTGACAGTTAAACCCTAAGTCACCTTGAGCATTTGAGTCAAAGAGATGAATTATACGGTAACCATACGCCAGTAAGTTCTAGAAGGTTGCTTTGCAACACTTCGACCTATCAGGTCATCAGGTCATCATTATTAGATGGTTATATCGATTGGTATAGGAAGTTATTCTTATACTACCGACTTAAGTTCGAACCTATGGGGTCACACGTATTAGAAGATTTGATCAGATTTGATGGCTAAAGAGTTTAATTAGATTGTGACTCTAGTGAAGAGTCCTACTTGGACTAGGACTCTATGGGAGAGTTCCACGAGACTGGGACTCTACCATTTATAAAGAATTAATTAGTAATTAGATTACTAATTAACTCAATTTGATTGAGTAAAGAGCTTTGGAATAAATCTAATTGAATTACATTCAGTTCGACTTAGATTGGGATTGATATGATCAAACTTGATTACAAAAAAAATTTGATCCTGATTCGATCAGAGTTTAGACTCGGCTAATTCCTAATTGGGTTAAAAATTTGATGAGATATTTAAATTTCTTATTGGATTAGGTTTATTTCTATCAGTGGTTTCAATCCAAATTTAATTTAGATTAGAATTGAATTAGAAATGAAGAGTCTAAGTCAAACTAAGACTCTATCCTGATCTTTTGCACCATATCCAGATCCATTTCAATTTCTCCATGCCTAATTGGATTTGGATTGTGATTTTTGGCATCATGAGAAAGACTAATAAGGGTGGTCGGCTATAGCTGATGAGTCATAATATTATCTCTTGTCTAATTCGAATGATATTCGAATTAGAGATAAGATGTAGACTAGGAAAGAGATTTTTTATATATGGTATATTTTTGGAGCCATATTATTTTTTTTCTTTTTTTTTTTTGAGGAGTCCTTTGGTATGTGAGTCTCTAGATTTCTTTTCCACATCTTAATAATTTTTTTGAAATTTTTGGAGATGCCAAAAAGGGGTTTTGGCATTGATTCACGGCATCCTTTTTTGGAAAGTCCTAATTCCGAGTCTATAAAAAGGGGACCCCTCTCTTGGACATCTCATGATCAATTTTCTTGTAGATTTTTTATTTTTAAAGCCTCTTCTCCTCCTCCTCTCTTCCTCCTCCAGATTCTCTATCATTTTAAAGTATCCAAGGTACTTGTAGAAGAAGGAAGAGGTCAGCTATCGAAATTATTCATAGACTAGCATCTCCGAGCCCCTGATTTGTGCCAGTCTTCATGTGGATTTTCCTATAGAGGTCAGATGACTTCGTGTGGCTACAAGCGACCTAAGGAACACCCCTCTCCAACTATTGGATTAAAGGAGATTAAAATCAAAATTTGTTTGGTAACGATCTCTAACTTATTTTGATTCTTATGGTAGATCTAATAGTTAGATCTAGAATTTTAGCATCGATGTGATTTTTATTTTTAGATCTAAAGTATATATTTTTTATATCAAAGATACTGATATGGTAGTGTAAGATTAGATCTTATACATGTGATTAGGATTAAATTATTTAATCTATTGTTTCTACTACATAAAATTTTTAATTGTATATACTGCATTACCACAAATTTCTTTCACCCTTCGATCAGTTCGAGGTGGTGAATACCTCACCAGTGAGTTCCTGACATATCTTGAAGAAAATAGGATTTTCTCACAATAGAACCCTCCTGGAATACCACAACATAATGAAGTGTCTGAGAGGAGCAATCGAACCTTGTTAGATATGGTCCGATCTATGATGGGCTTTGTGAGTCTGTCAATCTCCTTTTGGAGATATGCTCTAGAAACTGCCTACTACATTTTGAATAAGGTGCTGAGCAAATCTGTTGATGAAATTTCATATGAGATATGGACTGGACGTAAGCCGGTTCTCTCACACCTTAGGGTCTGGGGGTGTCCAGCTTATGTCAAGCATTGAAAGATAGATAAGCTTAGACCGAAATCTGATAGATGCTTATTCGTAGGATACCCAAAGGAAACTAAAAGGTACTTCTACCTCGCTGTAGAATAGAAGGTGTTTGTCAGTAGCTGGGCAGTCTTTTCAAAAAAGGAGTTTCTTAGTGAAGGAACTAATACCTGTAAACTTAAACTTAATGAAGTTCATGAGGTGGAAGGACCGACATACATAGAATTAGATTTGATTGGAGAATCGAATCCGAAGCCAGTAGAGGTGCCATTAAGGAGATTTAGTAAAGTACTACATCAACTGGACTAGTACTAGGGTTTCTTGGTCCAGGATGGTGACCCCATCAAATTTGATGAGAACGATGAGGATCCGATCACCTATATGGAGGCCATGCAAAGATCCGACTCCCAAAAATGGCTTGAGGTCATGAAGTTCGAGATCGAATCCATGGAGATCAATGGTGTATAGACACTTATTTGTTGATCTGCCCAAAGGGATAAAACCCATAGGATGTAAATAGATTTTCAAGAGAAAAAGAGGAGCGAATGGGAAGGTAGAGACCTATAAAGCCCGTTTGGTTGCCAAGAGTTACCGTCAGCTTTATGGTATTGACTATGACTAGACGTTCTCTCCTATGGCAATGCTCAAGTCCATCTAAATTATGCTTGCTATCGCTGCATATTTAGATTATAAGATCTGACAAATGGATGTCAAAACTGCTTTCCTTAATGGTGAGCTAGAAGAAGAGGTGTATATGATACAACCTGAAGGGTTCACAGCCATAGATAAGTCGAAAGTATACAAGCTAAATAGATTTATTTATGGACTTAAGCAGGTATTTAAGAGTTGGAATATACATTTTGGTAAGGTGATCAAACTGTATAGCTTCATTAGGAATGGAGAAGAGCCTTACACTATAAGTGAGTTATCGATTTCATAGTCATCTTCCTTGTGCTGTATGTAGATGACATACTATTACTAGAAAATGACATCTCAACTTTACAGAGTGTGAAGTTGTGATTATCATCACAGTTCTCTATAGAGGATTTGGGAGAAGTATCCTACATCTTAGGGATGAAGATCTATAGGGATAAATCTAGAAAGTTACTTGGATTGTCATAATCTATATACATCGATACCTTGTTGAAGCGGTTTAACATGGATAATTTTAAGAAAGGCTATCTTTCGATAGGCCATGGGATTACTCTCTCTAAGAAGGATTGTTCGACAACTTTTGAGAAGAGAGAGCGTATGAGTATGTTGCCCAGCTATGCAACCAAAGAGGGGGGGTGAATTGGGTTTCTAAAAATTTTAAACTTAACTTATGTCTTATGAAAAATGTTTAACAATAGCTAAATATATAAGAAGAGTATGGTTGATTCAAGGCTAATGATTAAAAGCAAGAATGTAAGAGAGTAAAAAAGTTTTAGAGAAGAGCAATTAGGCACAACACAAACAAAAAGATTTATAGTGGTTCGGTGCCAACCTTGCACCTACATCCACTCCCCAAGCTCCTACTTGGGAATTCCAATCCACTAACTTGTATTCAACCTGAATACAAACGTCGAAAACTCTGACTCTAGCTATCCCAAGCTAGTCCACTTATTTTTCGGGTACAAGCCAATCCAATACACTCCGATTCAAGGTTCGGATCAACCTTCCCTTGTTTTGGAACCCTTCCAAAATAAAAACAATAACTCAAACAGAGTATAACAATCAATAGCACAGTAAATACAAAAGAAAGCTCTTTTAATGAGCGAATGAGGCTTTAAATACACTTTACTCAAAGAGAAGAAGATTTTTATCGATTTTCTCAAGGTGGTTGGAGACTTGAATGTGCACTTGAGGAGTTGGTGAGCTTGAATTAAAGGCTTCTTGAATGCTTTGAGTGAGCTCTTGCTTAGGGTTGAAAAGTAAGCTTGAAAATTCTCTTTTCAAAATCTCTCTTCTTTTTTTTATTTGATGATTCCCACCTTTTTGTCCCTTTTATAGCTTTAAGAAATGGTGGAGAACAATCTGGGCTGAAATAGAGTCGTTAGACCACATTAAATGAGCATTAAAAGTACTTAAAACGGGTTAAAAACTAGCCGTTGTGGAACATTCCCATCATAGGGGTCGACTCATGGGTCGACTCATGCTCATGGGTCGACTCATGGGTCGACCTCTGTGGAAAAATAACAGAAAACAACCAGAAGACAAGGTTCTATAATTTTTGACCTAAAAACAGCAGAGGTCGACTCATGGGTCGAATCATACCTTGGGGGTCGACTCATGGGTCGACTCACAGGGTGTGCCAAGTCTGTGCCAGCCAAAAATCGTGTGCCAATCAGCTCATTTTGCCATGAGTCAACTCATGGATCGACTCATGTTTTTCAAATATGAATAACTTTCAAAATACAAGTCCAAAAATAATAAAATTTTTACCAATGGATCACAAATCTTTTATTCTATCACTTGATGCTTTCAAATCAGAGTTTGGTAAAATTATGATTTTGCCCCTAAAAAGTAATAAGTCCTTTTTCAAGCGAAAATCATTAGTACCTCTTCAAATGCTTTGTAATCATCAAAATCAATCGAAGGAGCAACAATCTCTCCCTTTTTGATGATGACAAAATATTTGAGCAAAAGCATATATATGAAACATTGAGCATGAATTTCAAAGGAATGAAATGCATCATAGGTAGTTTGAAGATAAATAGAAAATTTGCTACCAAATTAAAAATTACTTATAAGTGCATTTGCTTGAAAAGAAGATTGATTCTTTGGCACGTGATACATGTGCCCATTTGCTTGTGTTGCTCATTTGCCTAACAATTTGCCTATTGCTTAATAATTTAAAAATTTGCTCATTTGCTCATTTGAAAGTTTGCTCATTTGAAAATATTTTCTTATTGGATTATGTGATTTTTGGTATCAGAGCAGAATTTTTGGTATCAGAATAAGGCAGAATTTGCCTAAGAATTTGAAATTTTGCTCTTTGCTCATTTGAAAATATCTCATTTGCTTATTTGATTATTTAATTTTGATATCAGAGCATGCCTAAGAATTGGAAAAACTGCTCATTTGCTTAACATTTTGTTCAATTTGTTTTTGATTCTTTTATCAATTTACGTTTGATTCTTTTATCAATTTGCTTTTGATTTCTTAATTTCTCTCCCTTTTTGACATCATCAACAAAAAGTGTTTACTCCCCCTTTTTTTGAATATATTTTCTCTATTTCTTTCTTTTGATGAAAATAATTTTACTAATATTACTTTTGTTTACTCCCCCTGAATACAACAAACATAAAAGATATACCATTGGATATCATGGATAGTATATATTACAATTCATAATATCTTAAGCATGGACATAATTGAAAGCAACTAAATTTGAAGGTCATACATTAAAAGTCAAAGAGTATATATATATAATCAAAAAGTGACTAATACCATATAGTTGTTCCAATACATATACCAAAATGCAAAAGTCAATCAGTCAACATCATTACATGGCCCAAAAGATAGATCCTAGAAAGAGACTAAAGATAAGACTAACTACAAGGATCTAGTAAAGCTCATGACTGGATGGATCAGAGTCGATGTATCGGAGATAGGGTGGGGAGATGAAGGATCACGACCAAGGGCTCATCCTCTACCCCGTCTGCCTCTACCACGAGTGGAGGTGCCGGCACGAGTGGGCGGGCGAGATGATCCTGAAGGCTGAGAAGCAACAGACTGAATTGCAAGAGAGAGTCTGATGGTGTCTAGAAGGTTCAGAGCTCTCGAAACAGACTGTAGCAGTGCAGTGAACTGGGTGGATACATGCTCACTAGAGCCTCTGATCTCTCTCCTCAGGAAATCAAATCCACTCTTCAATACTCCTCTAAGTCTGGCTGCCTCCATAGATAGGTCTGAGACCTCAGTGGTGCACTCCTGTGGCTGTGGATGTGCCAGAGCTAACACTTGTCCCTGCAAGTCAAGTACTCTCCCAATCAGTCTCAATATATAACCCTCAAGCTGCTGAATGCGAACTGACTGATCTAAAATCATCTGGAAGACAGTAGAGATGTGTGGGATCAAAGTCTGATCTGATACATCATGTGATGTGGATCCCTGTGCAAAAGCTGAAGTGCCCAACTGTCGAGAAAGTAAAGAAGCCACACGCTGAGAGATCATCTCAATCTGGTCGTCAGCCAATCTGATCTCTGAGGGGAGTGCTCTGCTGTCTGGCTGCTGGACTGGAGTGTGCCTTCTAGTAGACTCTGATGGGCCAGCCTCGGGATTTGAAATGAACTGAATGTCTGGAGATGCTGCCCTGATATCATGGAGAGATGATGAAGGACCTTCTTCCTCAGCTCTGTCCTCAACTCTCTCTTCTACACCCTTAGTCCAACCACCATCAGTCCTAGTAAATCCCATGTGGTGCAAAGTATGTTGGTTGATGGTGTCAGAGTGAGAAAGCCTAGCTACTGCCTCCCCCTCAAAACTAACTCCAAACCTCCTGAATACCAATGTGAGGGCCATACCGAAAGGCAGATATGCCTTGGATCTATTCAGGGTTTCCCTCATGGCTTCTATCATTAATGCAGGGAGGTTTAGGGGGGTTTGGGTAATCACATGAAACATGATGCAGATGTTTCGGCCTGAGAGGAGGTCATGTTTACCACTTCTTGGGAAGAAAAGCTTTGTTACCAGTTGATGTAGAATTCTCATCTCAATGGACAGGATCTTGGCTTCTAGTTTGTTTAGGCTTTTCGAGAAGGTTCTTCCTAAAATCACATTAATTCCTTCTTCCTTGACTGGGAGTTCCATGTTTGAGTATCCCTCACAGGGCAAATGAAGAATCTCTCCCAAAAGTACAGGATCCAGACAGATATCTATACCCTTAACAGTGGATGTTACTGTTCCATTGCTATAGCTCAAGTTCAGATAAAATTCCCTAACCAAATCCACATAGGTAACTTCTTTAAGTGAACAGTAAAATCCCCAACCTTGATCTTTGATTTTTGAACCAATGGAGAACCCCTCTTTTTCAAAAAATCTAAAGTCTACATTTTTCTCGGGTTCTACCTTTCTAACAGATAAGGGAATTTTACTGGGGCTTAATGGAGACCGAGAAAAATCTGGAGCAGATGCCGAAGCAGGAATGGAAGCAGATGAGGTCTGAGAAGCTTGTCTTTTCCTGCGCATGCCCTCTTCCAACTCACGGACCGACTTTCTTCTTTGTGGGAGCTTCATTTTTGGTGCCATTTCCACACCAGAGCAAGCAAGGGGTCTTGGGAGGTCAAATGTGTGAGGAGATAGAGGAATTTTAGGGGATGGATAGGAATTTTGGAGGAGAGAAACCCGATTTGGAGGAGAAGGGTGGAAGCTAGGGTACACTCCAACTGCTCCAATCAAGGGAGGAAAATGGGAAGAGCTCGGTTCCTAATGGACGATTTGAGGTGGAAGGGGTGATGGGAGAAGAATCTTGGGGGTAGGACTTGGATTTGGAGAGGAAGAGGAAGAGGACCTTAGGTTTTGGAGGGAGGAAGATGAAGATGGAATGGGTCGGCTCATGAATCGGATTTTAATCAAAAAGAGGAGAACCCGTGGGATTTTGGTCAAAAATTGCAAGTTTGCCATTGGGTCGACCCTGTGGGGTTGACTCATGGTTCACAAAAATTCAAAAAAATTGATGAGCAAATTCTGAAAAATTCGAAACTCTAGGAGAAGGATATTTGCTCAATGAACAGTTATGAGAATGATACTTTTGAGCTTTTAAGCCCAAGAGAAATGATGAGAATTGAGTTCAAGGAGTTTTTGACATTGATTCCTTGGAATCAGAGAGATATTTAAGTAGATGGATCAAGGATTCCTAGTTCTCTCCTAATTTCACAGAATCTATCTTCACTTAGGGCCTTTGTAAAGATGTCGACTAATTATTTTTCAGTACAAACATAGTCAAGAGTTATATCTTTATTTTGAACATGTTCTCTTATAAAATGATATCTGATTCCAATATGTTTAGACCTAGAATATTGAATTGGATTTTTAGTAAGATTTATGGCACTGGTGTTATCACATCTTATGGGTGTTTCATTAAGTTTAATACCAAAATCTTCGAGTTATTGCTTAATCCACAAGATTTGAGCACAACAACTTCCGGCTGTAATGTATTCGGCCTCGGCCGTAGACAGTGCTATCGAATTTTGTTTCTTACTAAACCAGGAGATTAGGTTAACTCCAAGAAATTGGCAAGTTCCACTAGTGCTTTTTCTATCTAATCTACATCCAGCAAAATCAGCATCTGAATATCCTATTAAATCAATTAGTGAGTTCTTAGAGTACCATAATCCTAGAGTTTGAGTACTATTCAAATATCTAAGGATTCTTTTAACAGCATTCAAGAGAGATTCTTTAGGATTAGATTAAAATCGAGCACAAAGACAAACACTAAACATGATATCAGGTCTACTTGCAATTAAATATAGTAGAGAGCCAATCATACCTCTATAATATTTTAAGTCTATACTTTTACCTTCTTCATCCTTGTCAAACTTATATGAAGGGCTCATGGGTGTGCCAATTGCTTTGGAGTTCTCCATTCCAAATCTTTTGAGTAATTTCCTTGTGTACTTGCTTTGGGTGATGGAGATTCCTTCTTTTGTTTGTTTGATTTAGAGTCCGAGGAAGAATGTAAGTTCTCCCATCATGCTCATCTCGAACTCCCCCTACATGAGCTTTGCAAAATCTTGACAAAGAGATTCATTAGTAGACCCAAAGATAATATCATCTACATATATTTGTATAACTAATATATCATCTTGATTTCTTTTAATGAAAAGGATTGTGTCTATATTACCTCTGAAAAAATCATTATTAAGTAAAAATTTACTTAGCCTATCATACCAAGCCCTGGGTGCTTGTTTCAAACCATATAGAGCTTTATTTAATTTAAAAATATGATTAGGAAAAGCATAATTTTCAAAATCTGGGGGTTGTTCTACATAGACTTCTTCAGCAATATATCCATTCAAAAATGCACTTTTGACATCCATTTAAAATAATTTAAATTTCATAAAGCAAGCATATGCAAGAAGAAGTCTAATTGCCTCTAATCTAGCAATAGGTGCAAAGGTCTCATCAAAATCAATTCCTTCTTCTTGATTATAACCTTTAGCAACTAATCTTGCTTTATTTCTTATTACATTTCCATGTTCATCTAATTTATTCCTGAAAACCCATTTTGTGCCAATTATTGAATTATTTTTAGGTCTTGATACTAAAGTCCATACATTATTTCTTTCAAATTGATTAAGTTCCTCTTGCATTATATTATTCCAATTATAATCATTTTCAGCTTTTTCAATGATTTTAGGTTCAAAATGAGAGATAAAAGCACAATGATTGAATGCATCTTTAAGTGAAGAACGAGTTCTTACCCCATGCATAGGATCACCAATAATTAGCTCCTTAGGGTGATTGTGAACATACCTCCATTCTTTGGGTAGGTCATTTGTACCTTGAGGTTATTCTTGATGTTCTTCACCTCCCTCATCCTGTTTGTCTTCATGTTCCTCATCATCTTAAATTGTTGAATCCTTCAGAGTGATCTCCTTCATTCCTTCTATAAGAGTATTTGCATCATCAACACCTTCATTCTTCCTTGAAGGAAGATCGTTAGATTCATCAAAAGACAACATGTATTGACTCCTCTACTACTAAGGTTCTTTTGTTAAAAACCCTAAAAGCTTTACTAGTAGAGGAGTAACCAAGAAAAATTGCTTCATCTGATTTTGCATCAAATTTTCTAAATCTTTCTTTACCATTATTTAATACAAAACATCGGCAATCAAAAATATGAAAATATGCAATATTAGGTTTTCTTCCTTTCCAAAGCTCATAGGGGGTTTCTTTAAAATTTGTCTAATCAAAGCACGATTGAAGATGTAACATGTTGTGTTAATAGCTTCCGCCCAAAAATATCTTGGAAGGTTGCTTTCACATAGCATGGTACGGGCCATTTCTTCTAAGGTTCTATTTTTTCTTTCTACTTACCCATTTTGTTGGGGTGTCCTAGGTGCTGAAAAATTGTGACCTATCCCTTTTTCATCACAAAATTTTTCAAAGTCTTGATTTTCAAATTCGGTTTTATGATCACTTCGAATATTTTGAATTGAAAATCCTTTCTCATTAGTGACTTTTCGATAAAATCTAGTGAAAACTTGAAAAGTTTCATCTTTGTGTGCTAAAAAGAAAACCCATGTAAAATGAGAGAAATCATCAATTATTACAAAACCATATTGTTTGCCTCCTAAACTAGTAGTTCTAGTAGGTCCAAATAAATCCATGTGCTAAAGGTCTAGAGGTTGAAATAATATTTTTAGATTTAAATGAAACTCTTGTTTGTTTACCTAGTTGGCATGCATCACAAATTCTATCCTTTTCAAAATTCAATTTTGGCAAACCAAAAACCAATTCCTTCTTAATTAATTTTGAAAGTGAATGCATGCTAATATGTGCAAGTCTACGATGCCAAAGCCAACTAGTCTCATTAATCTTGGCATTCAAAGATACTAGGCATTGCATGTTTATCTTGGATAGATCATTCAAATCTACCATATAAACATTACCATGTCTATGTCCAACAAATTTAATACCATCATTAATAGGACTAGTTACAATGCAAACAGAAGATTCAAAAATAACTTTATATCTTTTATCACAAAATTGACTAATGCTTAGTAAATTATGCTTTAAACCATCTACTAACGAAATATTTTCAATGTATTTGGAGGGAGTGATACCAATGTTACCTATAATGATGATCTTTCCTTTGCCATTGTCTCCAAAGGTGACCATCCCTCCATTCTTAGCATCAAGAGTGATGAATTAGGATTCATCACTAGTCATGTGTCTCGAGCATCCGCTATCAAGATACTATTTTCTGTTTCCTCCTTGGGATGCTAGACACACCTGCAAGCAAAAGTCAAGTTTTTATTTTAGGTACCCAAGCTTTCTTGGATCCTTTTTGGTTAGTTATAATGGTTCCTTTTGGAACCTATATTTTCTTTACATTTGAGTTTACAGATTTGTTAGAAAAGCAAGTATATGACTTGTGTCCTACTCTACCACATTTGAAGCAAGTAATATTAGAAAACTTGTTACTTGAAGAGTTTACATAGATATTTTTTAGATACTTTTGTTTCTTCAAGGGTTTATAGTCAAGTCCAGCCTTATCATACACGGCCTTTTGATTTTCAAGAATCATATTAAGTTTATTAGAACTCAAGGTGAATTTTTCAACTATTGGTTTTAGCTTGGTGATTTCATTCTTTAAATTTTGATTTTCTTGAATCAGGGTAGACTTTTCAATTGAAATGCTCTCATTTTGTTTCATTAAAGATTGATTTTTTTATTTTAGATCTTTGTTCTTATCCCTAGTTTCTTTAGTTCATCAATTAAATCATAAAAAGCTTCATGCAGTTCTTCAAATGTAAAGTCACTAGGAGTTTCAGAATTTACCTCATTCTCATGTGCCATAAGGCACAAGTTGGCTTGTTCAGTTGAGTCTTCCTCTTCGGAGCTTGAGTCATCACTCCCACTCCAAGTGACCATCATGGCCTTCTTCTTGTACTTCTTGGGACTCTTCTTCAGTTGTGGGCATTCAGACTTGAAGTTTTCTGGTTTCTTGCATTCATAGCAGATAAGGGGTTGATCTTTATCCTTTTCTTTGCTCTATTCCCCTTTTGTGAATGGCCTCTTCCTCATTCCTTGTTTTCTTTTTCTTAAAAACTTCTTGAACCTTCAGGTAATGAGTGCCATCTCTTCATCCTGCTCTTCATTTTCTGTGTCATCAGTTTCTTCATCTGGTGGAGTTGTGAATTTAAGGGCGATTGTTCTTTTCTTTTTGACTTCTTCCTCTTGGTGTTATTTCATGCTCAGTTCATATGTCATTAATGATCCAAGAAGCTCTTCCAAGGGTAGAATGTTCAAGTCCTTGGCTTCTTGGGTGGCGGTCACTTTGGATTCCCAAGTTCTTGGTAAGGATCTGAGAATCTTTCTTACAAGCTCACTGTTAGAATACGACTTACCAAGACTCTTTAAACCATTTATAATATCAGTAAAGCGAGTAAACATTTCAGTTATGGACTCATCATGCTCCATTTTAAACAATTCATATTTATGCACGAGCATGTTAATTTTAGACTCCTTTACTTGATTGGTTCCTTCATGGGTTACTTCTAACATATCCCATATTTCTTTAGCAGACAAGCAAGTTGAAATGTGATTAAATTCGTTAGCATCAAGAGCACAATATAGAACATTCATAGCTTTAGCATTTAATTGGACTATTTTCTTATCAACCTCATCCCACTCTTTTTCGAGTTTGGTTGATTCCACACCATCAATAATTTTAGTGGGTGTGTGAGGGCCGTTCACTATGATACTCCACATATTATAGTCGAGTGCTTGAATGAAGATTTTCATCTGAACTTTTCAATAGGTATAATTGGACCCATTGAAAAGTGAAGGTCGGTTAGTGGACTGCCCCTCGGCTAGAGAAGTACCGACTTGAGTTGCCATAGATCTTTGGCTCTTTGATTGGTTAGATCAAAGTAGGGCTAGAGCACCGGGCTCTGATACCACTTGTTGCCCAGCTATGCAACCCAAGAGGGGGGGTGAATTGGGTTTCTAAAAATTTTAAACTTAACTTATGTCTTATGAAAAATATTTAACAATAGCTAAATATATAAAAAGAGTATAGTTGATTCAAGGCTAATGATTAAAAGCAAGAATGTAAGAGAGTAAAGAAGTTCTAGAGAAGAGCAATTAGGCACAACACAAACAAAAAGATTTATAGTAGTTCGATGCCAACCTTGCACCTACATCCACTCCCCAAGCTCCTACTTGGGAATTTCAATCCACTAACTTGTATTCAACCTGAATACAAACGTCGGAAACTCTGACTCTAGCTATCCCAAGCTAGTCCACTTATTTTTCGGATATAAGCCAATCCAATATACTCCGATTCAAGGTTCGGATCAACCTTCCCTTGTTTTGGAACCCTTCCAAAACAAAAACAATAACTCAAATAGAGTATAACGATCAATAGCACAGTAAATACAAAAGAAAGCTCCTTTAATGAGCGAATGGGACTTTAAATACATTTTACTCAAAGAGAAGAAGACTCTTTTCGATTTTCTCAAGGTGGTTGGAGACTTGAATGTGCACTTGAGGAGTTGGTGAGCTTGAATTAAAGGCTTCTTAAATGCTTTGAGTGAGCTCTTGCTTAGGGCTGAAAAGTAAGCTTGAAATTTTTTTTTTCAAAATCTCTCTTCTTTTTTCTACTTGATGATTCCCACCTTTTTGTCCCTTTTATAGTTTTAAGAAATGGTGGAGAACAATCTGAACTGAAATAGAGCCGTTAGACCACATTAAATGAGTATTAAAAACACTTAAAACGGGTTAAAAACTAGCCGTTGCGGGGAACATTCCCATCACAGAGGTCGACTCATGCTCATGGGTCGACTCATGGGTCGACCTCTGTGGAAAAACAACAGAAAACAACCAGAAGACGAGGTTCTGTAATTTTTGGCCTAAAAACAGCAGAGATCGACTCATGGGTCGACTCATGCCTTGGGGGTCGACTCATGGGTCGACTCACAGGGTGTGCCAAGTCTGTGCCAGCCAAAAAATCGCGTGCCAATCAGCTCATTTTGCCATGAGTCGACTCATGGGTCGACTCATGTTTTTCAAATATGAATATCTTTCAAAATACAAGTCCAAAAACAATAAAATTTTCACCAATGGATCACAAATCTTTTGTTCTATCACTTGATGCTTTCAAATCAGGGTTTGGTAAAATTTCAATTTTGCCCCTGAAAAGCAATAAGTCTTTTTCAAGCGAAAATCATTAGTACCCCTTCAAATGCTTTGTAATCATCAAAATCAATCCAAGGAGCAACAGAGTAGAATACCATATGCTTCGGCAATGGTATCTATCATATACGCTATGACATGCACAAGGCCAGATATGGCCTATTCACTAGGGGTAGTGAGCAGATACCAGTCTGATCTAGGTGAGAAATATTGGAAGATTTTAAAAGCAATTCTTAAGTATTTAAGAAATACTAAAGATCCATGACTTATCTATGGAGACACTAATATAAAACTTGTGAGGCATACTGATTTCAATTTTCAGTTAGATTGTGATGACAACAGAAGCATGTCAGGCTACGTATTTACTCTGAGTGGAGAAGCTATTTGCTGGAAGAGTTTCAAGCAACATACTGTGATCGATTCTGTATGTGAAGTAGAATACAATGCTGCATCAAATGTTGCAATATATTCTTCACCGCTACCATCTGGTATGAGAGATCATGAACCGAGGTGACGTTGAGCTTCAAAAGATCAAAGAAAAGGAGAACCTAGTCGATATTTTCACTAAAGCTCTCAGGATCAAAGAGTTCGATGACTTCAAATAAAATATGAGTATAAGATACTGCCCCAATTGACTTTAATTCAAGTGGGAGTTATTGGAAATTATGTTCTAAAATCAATCATGTGACAATTGAGTTCATCATTATATATGAATTATTGATTAATGAATAAAAATTATTTTGATATTTTTCATCACAAAGTTACATCTTCCTTGAACTCTCGTGCTACAATGAAGTCTTTAGAACTATGTTAGGGTACGATAAAGAGAGAATTTATCGTATAGTTCTTAAACATGTTCGTGATCAAATAATACGTCATTGTAGGATGATGACGTTTATCGAGTGGAGGTCGTTGTGTGCCATATGGGTTGGTTGTCCTCTTAATCAAGGAGTGTGGTGACACTGATATGGCATACAGATAAGATCTAGGAGTATATCATCACTAAACAAGTGACTCACTTATTGAGCATTCTGCTGTCAAGAACTGCTCGTGAAGCATATGGGTATAAGCATCCTTCAGATGTAAGATCACCATAGTGATTTGCAAGCAACTCACTGTGCTTTAGTGCCGAACTATCCGAATTTCTAATGCAGTGATGGAAGGCTACTAGGTATAGTCAACTTACTTGTGAAGTCTGTATGTGGATCAAGATGGGATTGACTCCTCTGAATTATTGGAGTTGATGTATCACTGTATTTTAATTTAGTAAAATCTTAGCCAGGATAATCTGAGATAGATTTGAAAGGTTGAAATATAATATGGATAAAGCAATCTCAATTGACAGTTAACCTGAGACCATCCTAGAGCATTCAGGATCAAAAGGATGAACTATGCGGTAACCATGTGCATGGATTCTGAAATATTTCTTTGCGATAATTCGATCTATCTGGATGTCAAAAACCATTTTTAGATGGTATCTCAATTATTACAGAAATCGGTTACTGTGCTATCGGCTCAGTGTTTGAACCTATAGAGTCACACACATAAGTTAGATACCATAAAAAAATATTGGCTTACATTTATATGTCCAATTTGGAAGTACTTGACTTGATTGAACATATAAGCTAACTTGATTAAGAATTAAGTTATAGATCAAATGAGATTGAAGAGTTAAGTATGTCTAGCTAGCACTATGTATGAGGTTCAGGTTCAATCTCGGGGATAAATAGTTTCTGATCTATGATCCATGGAGCATATGAAAGATTAGATTTAAGTACTAATTAATTTTAGATTAGATCTGAATTAATTGAGCTTAATTATGTTCAAAAATTTAAGTTAGACTTGGTACAAAAGTCTTAAAGAGTTTGGGATTGACAGCTTTTCAAAATTATTTTGAACCAGTTTCGAATTGAATTCGAATCGGATTCATTTTGGATGAAATTTGAGGAATCCTACTTACACCAAAAATCTCCTCTCTTATGGGCCGACTAACACCTGAAATCTTGCTCATTGTGGGCGTCCTATGTGGGTGTGGGAATGGGTACAATGTGATTGTCATATGTGATGGCAATTCTATCTTATGTAGGAGTTCTTCTTTCATAAGTATTAGACTGATTCCAAGTATGTTTGAATTTAGAGTCTTGTACTTATTGGGTCATGAGAATCATCTATAAATAGAAAGGGTCTCTACCTATAGATGTATAGCAAATAAATCAGATTGAGAGAAAAGAGAAAGAGAGGGAGAGGCGTGAGAAGAGGAAGCTCCTTCCCTCCTTCCTTCCTTGGCTTCTCCCCATCCTTGTCGCCCCTCCTCCCTTGGTGTGGGATCCATCTTGGGTATCCTCCTTGTTGGTGTGAGGCATCACACCAGTACCTCTCCTCCCTCATTTGATTGGATTACGAAGGTGATTTGATCGGAGTTCATCCCACTTTTCTGCTTCGTCTAGCGTGTATGCAAAGTAGAGGGTCTGTACTTTCAGGATCCCATGAAGGTTTGTTTCAAATTTTTAGAGATTTGATCTCTGATTCCACTACTAGTCAGATAAGGATTTTGATCCTTATTCATATGATTAATAGTTTTCCTTCTTTTCATGTGAATCATTGACAACCTGTAAGTCCTATCTCCTTAGTAAGATGACTAAGTCACCTTTTGCTAGAAAACATGAATGAGCTAATGATATTCTGAGTCTGATACATACTGATATATTGGATTTACGAATATATTTGCTATAAATTTAGATTTTTGAAATATTCAAATAATTTCATAATGAGGTTGAGAAACAAACTGAGAAGAGCATTGAAACTCTTTGATCAGACCAAAGAGGAGAATACCTTTTCAGTAAATTTTTGACATATCTTGAAGAGAATAGATTCTCTCTTATTGGAATTGCCATTATATAATGCTAGGTATTATTGCAGGATTATGAGACCAATTAAAATTATCTCGATGAAAAATAATTCTAAATTAGATGAATTGGAAGGAGTTCCAGTCCATCAAAAAAGATTTTGATGATATTGATGATGAAAATCACAATATATCTCACTACCAAATAGAATTGAACCTATGAGATCACACAAACAAGGGTATTAGTCCAGGATTGCAAAATTGCGCTAGCATAGTCTGATTGGATTAGGATTAAATCTTAATTTTTAGTTAAAAAAAAATCATTCTAGCACATGATTAAATCCAATTTCTTCTTGATTTGGGTTTTCTTTTGGATAGAGCTTTACCAAATCAAAGCAAGCTCGTTTGGACACCAAGAGTTGGAGCCCTTGAAGCCACCCTTGTAAGCATTAAAGAATGGGGTGCCAATAGTTGGCACCCCACATTTTTCTTTGTGTGATATTGGGAGAGAAAAGGTGGGACACCCAAATGGATAAGATCTAGTGCGTGCGCCACCTTGTGGATAGGATGAGAGGATAAGGCTTTATCCCTTTTGAATTTGATTTCAAGTTTGAAGAGTTCAAAACTAAGATGAGGATAAAGCACCATTTAAAATTTAAAGAAAACTTATCCCCTTGTGGATGAGGATAAAGGTTATTACCCTATTTGAATTCAAGATTAAATTTGAAGAGTTCAAATTTAAATGAGGGAGGATAGATGGGGGCGCCTACAATCTTATCCATGGTGCATGCCTCGTGATTTTTCTTATGGGTTTTCTATGAAGAATTGGCATGAATGAGAGAGGGAAGGGGGCACCACATTCTAAAGAGTCCTTCTGCTTTAAGTCATTTGATGACTTAAAGCCTTAGGACTCTTCAGTTTCTAATTCTATAAAAGGGCCTCCCTACCATAAGGTTTATTCATTTGAAACCCTGAAGCTCTCCTCTCATCTTTATGCCATCTCTCTCTCCTCTCTCCTCTCCCACGTCCAAAGGAGTTGGGCTGGTCCATCAAGTGCGCTCGAAGAGTCGGGTGTTGATAGATCTACACGAAAGAAGAAGAAGGCTGCAATTAAGGGTTGATTGAGATTCTATTGAAGATCTGATTGAAGGCTGATCCAAAAGTTTGCTGATCCATCTTGGAGAAGATGAATTGAAGTTGGAAAAAGCATCCAGTCTGAGCCCAAGTAGATACCTGTATAGGCTGGACACGTGTGCAGCTCCATATCGAACATCAACTCTATGATTATCGAACAACGGTGTTCACTACCCACGCAAAGTGATGATGCGATCATCATGATAATAATTAGATTTGAAATTATTTTAAATTTTCTTAATCTTAGATTCATGAACGATCTGGCATAGATCGAGATGCGATCTCAATCATATCGTATATTCGAATCAAATTTTATATTCCACTGCACCTTGATTCTGTTGATTAGGCATGTGATCTTTTCTTCAACTGGTATCAAAGCCGGGTGGTAGATTTCATGCATCAAAGATTAAGATTGGATCTAAATCAGATTTGATCTGAAGTAGTATTTAGATCTGACATTGAATTACATTAGATCTGAATTTCAGCATGATTAGATCTGAATTTCAGAATGATTAAATATGTAATACATGAGATGTATCAACTGAAATTTATGTATAGGATGCATGAATCATATATATGATTAGATCTGAAATACATGAGATGTATATGATTAGATCTAGTTTATACTTCTTGCATATATGATATGTATAGATTAAAATTCTTAGTAGCCTAATACTCTTCGAGAATTATAGTAAAGGCCATCCTGCCATAGAGTACTATAGTGGAAGGGGTGTATATATGAATCAACAAGAAGAACTGTGAAAAGAAAGAACTTATTTTTGTGCAAAACCTTAGATCCAAAACCATTTAGATCTGAAATTTATGTATGAGATACATGATTGGATGTTTAAATATGAAATAGTTTCGACATCTAAACTAAATCTAATTTCATAGTGCACCTAATTAAGATCTAAAATTAAGAATTAAAGATCTAAAATTAAGTTAATCAGGTTGTAGGTTTTGTATGGTTCATTGTTACATGCAGTGGTCGCACCAAATTACTACAACCCTTGATGTAGGGTGTATCATGAACTCAAATTGAAATGGTTGTAATTGCAATTCATAGCGGGGAACTGAAGTGAATTCAATCTCGAATTGGTGGATCAATTTGGTATCTAAGGCAAGAGCATAAATGGTGGTTATTTAATTAGGACCATTGCCACAAGCAGCAGGGAGCCTCCCATATATCTTATCTTACTTGACCATTTTAAGGACCAATTTCGATGATGTAGTGGTTAAGGTTGAGTCCACTTCAATCTGTGTTGCACCATGAATCCAATCTTGGTCAGACCAAGTCAGGATCGCATTAGTAGATCCATTTAAATATGGATTTATATGAGATGTAATAAACAATTAGACCAAAGAGACCTAAATAAATCTCTATAATTAAATATTAAGTCTAGCGGTCTTCCACCACTGTTGATGTGCGTGCCCTTCTGGATGTTGACTGTTCTCGATTGGTTATAGTGGTTTAGTTGCATCAAGGAAGACGTAACCACTCTATAGCATAAGATGCTCTAGGTAAAGATAGGGTTGAATCCAATAACTGTTAGGTAAAGAATCCATTGATGGCTTTATATCTGTTGGTGAGTAGTGGGTCTGACTTAACTAAGAAATAAAGTCAATAACTATTAGGTGAGGCTTTAAAACTTAGAGTCTGATGTTGGCTGCAATATGTTTAGAGAAATATTGGACAAGAGTTGTCCACTAATTGACTGACACATCATCAATAACTATTAGGTAAGATAGTGTGCCAATTGATGGGACCATAGTACCCACTAGAAACCTTAAATCATGGAGGTTTTCATTTCTCCACCTGATGAGTGCAGATGATTTGAGGAAAAAGTGGGAACCTAAGTTTGTTTTCAAAATAAAGCCCCTAAAATAAATTGATTAAGTCAAATTACAAAATCTAACTACAATCTTTATCTCTCTTGTAGGACATGTTTGCTTCAAATCCCCTTACCCGTATCCTAGAGTTGACAGACTGATTGGACCGAATTTTAAGGATTGGCTTCGAAACCTTAAGATTATTGTCTTGAGTTTCAAGAAGATAGGCTATGTACTCGATCATGACCTCCCCTCTCTACTAGCCCATCCGACCACTGATCAAAGAGCATCTTATGATAAGTGGTTAGATGACGATAATAAGATTAGGTGCTATGTATTGGCTTCAATGTCTAATGAATTGTAGCACCAACATGAAGGCATAAGACTGCCAGGTAGATTCTGACTCACCTACAAGAATTGTAAGGTGAGCGGAGCCGTGTAACACACTACAAAGTGTCCAAGTGACTCTTTAAAGTAAAAATGAGTAATGGGCAATCGGTTTGTGAGTATTGTTGACCTGGAGGAGCTTGAAAAGTTCGATATGTCGATGGATAAAGTGTAGATTGACCTCATTCTATAGTCTCTAACTGATTCATATGCACAATTTATCGTAAACTTCCATATGAACAAGACCAGTGCACCAATGCTGAATTAGTCAACATGCTAGTGACAACTGAAGGAACCTTGAAGAGTTTAAGGAGCTCTATTCTCACTGTGGAGCAGACTTCTTCCAAAAGAAAGTCTACTAAGAAGAAGAAAAGTCTATGAAAAAGCAGAAGGTAGAGAACAAGCCAAAAAAGGAAGTTTTAAAGAAAAAGACTATCAAGAAGGGAAAATGGTCCCACTGCAACAAAGACAGCCATTAGAAGTGGAACTATGCTAGCTACCTGATGAGCCTGAAGAATAAGAAGGCACACCTTCTAAAGGTACGCTTGATATAGAAACTAATTAAATGATTTTTTTTACATCCAATTGGGTGATCAACTCTGGATCTAATGCTCACCTGTGCACTTCTATGCAAGATCTTAAGGATAGAAGGAGGCTAAGGGAAGGCGAGATGACCCTATGAGTCAAAAATAGAGTAAGGGTTGCTGTTGTAGCTATGGGGACATACCCTCTACCACTACCATCAGGGGTTAGTCTTGTACTTAGGATTGTTATTTTATACTTGCTACAAGCAGAAATCTAATTTCTATCTCTTGTTTGACACAAGAAGAATATGTAATTAGTTTTTATAAGGACCACTATAATATTTATTTTAAAAATAAAATTATTGAAAGTTGTTTTCTTATTAATAATCTCTTTCAACTACATGTAGATGTGTCTGTAAACTGTATCGAGCTTGATATGAATGCCATAGAAATTAAACACCTAGAGATAAAATTAACCAAAAGTACTTATGGTACCTAAGGCTAGGTCATATAGGAGAAGATAGGATTAACAAATTGGAGAAAATCGAACTTTTGGGTCTGTTGACTTTCATGTCATATCTAGTCTGTAAGTCACACCTTCAAAGAAAAATGATCGAGCTTTCCTTTATAGGACATGGGGAAAAGGACCATAGAGTCTCTTGCTCTGGTATATAATGATGTATGCAGTTCATTTGATGTGTCAACCAGAAGAGATTATCTCTACTTCATAACCTTTACCGATAATTATGTATGGTATAGATATGTGTACCTTATGAGATATAAGTTTGAAGCCTTTGAAAAGTTTAAAGAATTAAAAAATGAAGTAGACAAGCAAACTGAAAAGTCCCTTAAGATTCTTTGATCAGATCGAAGAGGTGAATATCCTAGTGAAAAATTTTTAAATTATCACAAGGAGTCTAGCATTGTCTCACAATGGACTCCGTTTAGAATGTCTCAACTCAATGGGGTTTCAGAATGAAGAAATCAAACCTTATTGAATATGGTTTGATCCATAATGAGCTTCACAGATCTTCCTATTTTTCTTTGGGATCATAGTCTATATTAACTGTAATTTACTTGCTAAATAAGGTTCCATCTAAAACCGTTCCTACCATACTGTATGAGATATGGTATGGTAAAAAATCAAGTCTAAGTCATCTCAAGATTTGGAATTGTCTAGCCCATGTTAAACGATAGGTGGACAAGTTAGAAAATAGGTTCTTAAAAGCTCAGTTTACAAGATATCCTAAGGAGTCTTTAGGATATTATTTCTATATCCTAGAGGACCATAATGTGATTGTGAGTCAAAATACCATTTTTTTTAAAAATAGTTTATTCAAGATAGAGGCATAGGGAGACAGATTGGACTCGAAGAGAGTCTCTGAAAAGCAATAAGCTTCGAAACCAATGGAATGGATTCAATTAGAGCCAGTCCACGCATCTCCTCCTCTACTTCATAAGTTTAGTAGAATTTTTCATCCTCCTAAGGGATGCTTAGATATATCATCACAGAAGATGTTGAGAAAATATTCCTCACTAGAAATAGAGTACATGATGATGATCCCAAAACTTAAAATGAGGCGATATCAAATATCGACTTTGAGAAATGGTTAGAGGCAATGAAGCTAGAAATTGACTCGATGCGCTCAAACCAAATCTGGACCTTAGTAGATCCACTAGTAGGTATTATACCTATTGGGTATAAATAGATCTATAAGAGAAAGATTGGTTCGGATGGAAAGGTAGAGACCTTTAAAACTAGGCTAGTGGCAAAAGGGTATAGTCAATGTGAAGGCATTGACTATCAGGAGAACCTTTTTGTCAGTTGCTATGCTTAAATCCTTTCGAATATTGCTTGCCATTGCAGCATATCTCGACTATGAGATATGGCAAATAGATGTGAAAATGGCTTCCTTAATAGATATCCTGAGGAAGATACCTATATGGAGCAGCCATTGGGCTTCACTTTCAGTGATGGAGATCACAATATTCATAAGTTGCAAAGGTCCATTTATGGATTCAAGCAAGTGTCTTAGAGTTGGAATGCATATTTTAATGATGTGATCAAATCATTTGGTTTCATAAAAAATAAAGAGGAGCTATGCATCTGCAAAAAGGTAAGTGAGAGTGCTGTCACTTTTCTCGTATAGTACGTGGATGATATCCTCCTAATTGAAAATGATATTCTCATGTTAACGTCAATCAAATTATGGTTGTCAAAAATATTTTTCATGAAAGACCTAGGGGAAGCATCCTTCATTTTGGAGATTAAAATCTATTAAGATAAATTTAGAAGGATGCTAAGATTGTCATAGAAAATATACATCGAGGAGGTGCTGAGAGGTTCAGCATGAAAAACTCTAAAATGAGACTTGTACCCTTCAGATATGGAATTCATCTCTCCAAAAAGATGTACCCCAACATATCAAAAGAGATAGAATGCATGAGCAAGATTCCTTATCCTTCGGCCATAGGAAGCCTCATATACATCATGCTTTGTACATGACCTGATATCGCCCATGCTGTGAGTGTCATGAGATATCAATCGAATCCAAGGAAAGAATACTAGACTTCTGTGAAATATATCCTTAAGTACTTGAGAAGGACTAAGGATATATTTTTGATCTTTGAAAATGAAGAATTAAGGGTATTGGGATATACTAATTCAGACTTTATATCTGACATTGATGATCAAAAATCGACATCAAACAGTATTTTCTTGTGCAATGGTAGTGCTATAAGCTGGAAGAGTTCCAAGTAGCCTGTTATTGCAAACTCCACCATAGAAGCTATTGGGATTCGTGTTGGATCATGCATCAGACCTGATGATTAGCAAGCATCCTAAAGAGGATCGCCTAGATGCAGAAGCTATGAAATTGTAGATTGAGAATCGCAGGAGAGAAAAGAGAGCTAAAGAGTTTTGGGAGAAAGAACTTTTATTCAATCTGTGTTCAGCATATGATCCTTGACCTATTTTACATGATATGTATGTATACAATAGGGTCAAGCCCCAAGCTTAAGAAAACTCCCAAACCCAAATAGACCCATGTGCTAAACTGATCCCGTGATACTGAGTTGACCCAATCTCAGACTGAGTTGGCTAACCTGGGACTTAGTTGACTTAGACTGGGACTGAGTCGACTAACCTGTATACCAGCCTGAATCTCCTGAAATGCAGCATTCTATTTGGCTTTTTCTCTGAGACATAATCGACACAATCTAAGAATGAGTTGACCCACCTTCAACTTATTCAATCCAGTCTCAGATCTGAGCTGACTAGGCTTCTAAAACTCTTTATCCTGGCTAAAACTACTACTGGCTTGCTCCCTTCTTTCCTTGGCCTCTTCTCACATGTTCTCAAGGCTTGAGAGTACCACATCTGAGCTTACAATCTCTACCTTGGTGCTCTCATATCCTTATGAACTCAACTTTGCCCTTCAGACCCATCTATGCCACACACATCTAAAAACTATCTAAAAAATGTACCTTCATGAGTGCATCCGACTGGTTCTCCTTGGTATGGACCTTCACCAGCTCCACTTCACCTTCCTCCACTAGCTTTCTGATCCTGTGGTACCTCACGTCTATATGCTTTGTGTGTGCATAATATACTAGGTTCTGTGCCAGTTGTAGAGCACTCTGACTGTCACTGTACAGTGTAACCTTGCTCTACTCTACCTCCATTTCAGCTACAAGCCTCCTTAGCCAAAGAGCTTCCTTTGTAGCCTCTATGATACCTATATACTTGGCCTCTGTGGTAGATAAGATAAAATAAGTTGAAGGGTTTATCCCATGGTAGACCTCCTTGTATCAAGATCACCTACATAGTTTGCATCCACAAACCCTTCTAGAGGACCTGAACCTCCATATGACTTCCCGAAGTTCTTTTCAAATCCTCCTGGCTGCCCACCAAATACCAAACCATAGTCCCTTCTTCCCTACAGATATCTCAGTATCCACTTCAATGCCTTCCAGTGCTCCTTCCCAAGATAAGCCATATGCCTAATAATCGAGCTCACTACGTATGCTATATCTGGTCTACGGCACACCATGATTTATATAACACTGCCTATAGCATTTGCATAAGGGAATCTATCCATATATTCTCTCTCTTCTTCTGACCGGAGACTTTGATGCTTGGAAAGAGATATGTGGCTTGGCAATTGTGTCTCTATAGGTTTGGCCTTCTCCATCCCAAACCTCTCCAGAACCTTCTGAACATATCCTTCTTGTGACAAATGGAGTACTCCTTTGCTTCTATCCCTGCAAATTTCCATTCCAAAGATCTTCTTTGCTGGACCTAAATCCTTCATCTCAAACTTTACTGATAATGCTCTTTTCAACCTTTTCATAGCCTCTATACTCCTGCTGGCTATGAGCATATCATCTACATACAGTAGCAGGTATAGGACATCCTCCTCTATATCCTTGATGTAGACACAGTAGTCATGTTCATACCTGATAAATCTCACTTGGTACAAAGCTGTCAAACCTGTGATACCACTGATGAGATGACTATTTCAGACCATACAGTGACCTTCTAAGTAGACACACCTTCTCCTCCTGTCCAATCTCCATGAAACCATTCAGTTGTCTTATCCTCTCCTCCAAAATTTCATAAAGGAAAACTGTATTCACATCCACTTGCTCCAACTCCATATTCTACTATGCCACTAGTGACAATAACATCCAAATTGAAGTGTGACACAGCACTGGTGAGAAAATTTCAGTGTAGTCTATCCCTTTCCTCTATGAGTATCTCTTTGCTACTAGTCTTGCTTTGAATCTAACTCCACCTTATTTTGAAGGTGCCTCCTTCTCAGTGAACACCCACTTTGAGCCAATAGGTCGAGCACCTCTTGGAAGATCCACCAACTACCATGTCCAATTTTTCTTCAATGATTCCATCTCTTCCATCATGGCCTGCATCCATGACTCCTGATCTTCACTTTCCATGGCCTCTACATAGTTCTCTAGATTTCCATTTGCAGTGATGAGAGCATAAGAGATAGCCTCATCAATGCCATATCTGATAGGTCTTCTGTTAGTATGTTGGGGCTTGTGCAGTGCCACTCCCACTAGTGCATTCCTCCCATGTGATATTTGTGGCTCCTCCATCTAAACAGCTGACTCTCGATGTTGGTCCTTCACCTGAGTAAGATGTCTTCTATCCAACTCCACCTCAATAGGTACACTTCTATAAGTGGATGTAGACTACATACCATCTACCTCTAACAGACCACCACTGTCCACCATTGCTTCCCCAGATCCACCTATACTACCAGACCTTTCTAAGATACTCTTCTCATCAAATATAACATCCTTATTGATCACCGACCTCTATGCCTAAGAATCCCATAGCAAGTACACCTTGATTCCATATGGATACCCAATGAAAGTCATCTTTTGAGATTTTGGATTTAACTTGCTCCTTTCAATTGCCTCCACATGAGCATAGGCCACATAACTGAAGACCTTCAGTTGACCAAGCTCCACCTTCTTCCCACTCCAGACCTCCTCAGGAATGCCTCCATTCAGCTTTCTATGGGGAGACCTATTGATAAGAAAACATGCAAAAGTTAGAGCATCACCCCAAAAGGACTTTGAGAGTGATGTTTGCAGCCTCAAACTCTACGCCTTCTCCGTCAGTGTCCGGTTCATCCTCTCCACGACACCATTCTGTTAGAGGGTTATCTTCACTGTGTAATGGCGTTTGATGCCATTCTCCTCACAGTACCTCGCAAACTCCAAGCTCGTGTACTCCCATCCATTGTCCGACCTCAGGCACTTCACTTGTCTTCCTGTCTTCTTCTCGACCTCAGCTCTCTAGATTCTGAGCCGGACAAATACCTCTGATTTCTCCTTGATCAGATGCACCTATACTCTCCTAAAGAAGTCATCTATGAAGGTAACAAAGTACCTTGCTCCACCACGAGCTGAAATAGGTGCCGGTCTCCATACATCTGAGTGCACTAGATCCAGCACTCTTTTGCTGTGCTTGGTACTGTTGGCAAACTTCACCCTATGCTGTTTGCCAAAGATGCACGATTCACATAAATCACTGCCCTCCTTCTTTAGAACTGGGATCATTCCTCTTCTGCTTAACTCCATGAGCCCTCGGTCACTCATGTGCCCATCCGATAGTGCCACAGTCGATATAAAAGCTGCTCTTCCTATGCCACTACAAGCACCTCTACACTATTAGTCGCAACTGAGCCTTTCATTCTGTAAAGATTGTTAGTCAGTCTTCTACCCTCATCACTACTATTATTCCCTTGGAAATCTTCAAGCATCCACTCCTAGCCTTGTTGGTATTTGTATATTTCAAAATTTTTTTTCTAAACACCATAGTAAAATAGAAGATTACAACTCTTTTTAATCTAAATTATGCATGCATAAAACGTAAACTACAAGGATCTACTTTATATTATGAAATTAAATATATGTTGAAATTTAACATGTGATCGAATCACATATCTATTTCACAATTCCTTTCTTCAAATCTAGAACTAGAAGAGAAGAAGTTTTCTCTTAGCCATGCAAACACCTGACCTTTACGGGTATCCACTCAGGATCAGCATAGAGCAACCCTCTTCAAGTTTATTTTTTTTCTCCAAGAAAAATCAGTCTGTGAATCTAAACAAAGCCTGGATCGTGATCAACTCTTTGATCCTTTCTTTGATCTTCTTCTCTTCTCTTCTTCTCTTGCTTTCTTTCCCTTGAATATGCTGCTGCTATGAGCTAGAAACCAGCACAAGAGGGATGCCTAATAGTCTTGGGCGTGAAAGGAAGATGGATGCCCAAAGGGGGTGGGGCGTTGAAGCACCAAAGGAGAAGAGAGGAAGAGAGGGAGTGAGGCACTCTTAAGGGGCATATGGGCTGCTAGTTGTGATGCCTAAGGACCTTAAGGGAGGTCTTTTTAAATAGACATAAGGATTGAATCTTATTCATGTTAGGTTCCGACCACGTAGCGGAAAGTGATTTTTAAAATTTTAAAACCAAACTAGTCAAATAGCTTTAACATATAAAACTATCGAGCTGAAATCCAAACCTTAGAATCACCTTACCGATGTTGATCAAAACAAAACAAACATGCGAAAAGGGATAGAATTTTTACTTTTACCAAAATGACAATGTGGCTGGTTGGTGATCTCCATGAGACTCCAAAGTAAAAGTCCTCCAACGGTGATCCACATGAAAGTTGGCCAAGGTCTTTCCTAATCGATGTGCCGTTGCAGCCTTGCCTTCTCAAGAATACTGTCGGCTTCGAACTCAAAGAATGATCACACCAAAGCTCAGTCACCTTCAAATTTGCCACCAAGATCACGCCAAGAAAACACTCTTCAGATGTCTTATAACCTAGGATTTGATTTTTTGCTCCAACACATGGAAAAATCAAATCCTAGGGTACACAAGCAACACTTGCTAATTCTCTCACTACCTTTCTTACAACTTTGGTCACTCAATTTCTCCTTGCTTTTTTCTTAGATTTTTTCTAAAATTTTCTCTTTACATGCTACTTATCTCTAGTTTCAACCCAAAATCCCAGTACTTGGGCCATATGGGACGTCCCATATATATAAGGGACCAAGAGATGTGAGATAGGACCAAGGGGTACCAACCTTTGGCGCTTCACTTTCTCACGTGGTGAATAAATTCACCATGTAGAATTATGGTGCAAGAGAGCCTTCACACAAAAGGACTCTCTCCCTCTTCTATGTGCCATAAAAATCCCATCTAAAATAGATGATAAATTATAGAAATTTTGGTTGATCATTTAAGGCAACGCGTTAAGATAAGAGTCTTTATGAATAAGGACTCTTCATCTTCACATGCTAAAATGAGTGGGACGGTATTTATTTTTTGGTGTGGCATCCGATGAGCACAAAGGAGTCTTTCTCTTGAAACTGTTTCAAGTTGGATAAGAATCCAATCGAGATAGACCCAATCCCATTAGGTCAAAGATAACTGTTCTAGGTTAGCTCAAACACTTTGATCTAAACCAATTTAAAAACTTAAGTTAATACAATATGCTAGCATATCAAATTAACCCTTAAAATTAATATTATACTTTAATTAAATCAGATTAAGACTAAATTTTAAAGTGTGTGACCCATTAGGTTATAAATTTAGCCAGCAATGGACTAAGACTTTCAACGTAATCTTAATCTGATCAAATTAGGTCATCCGAAGAATCCCAATCAACTAGAATTCTTTCCAAATTGATTTTAGAATTAAATTTTTTTAATTCTGATAAGTTCACAAGTCAAGATTGATGTCTAGCAACATGTCATGACTATCCAAAAGATTTAAAATTTTGATAAAAAATTACTAAAATATTTTTTAGTGGTATGTTACCATATAATTCAATCCTTCAATCAAACAACATCCCAGATGAGCTATGAGTATGGAAATATATCAGACCCAATCACTTATCTTTATGTATCTCGATCAGAAGGTGATGATTCAGTTGATGATATTAGAAATCTTTTTTTAATTATCACCCTGCTTTGGTCAAAGACTTCCAGAATCACCAACCTATGAGATCACATAAGATATTTGCTTCCTTTATTAAGAGTGACTGATCTCTTATTGGTCACTCACAATCTCTATACATATTTCATCACATCCAGAACACTCTATACAAAGATTAAAGAACCAAGTTAGGAAGTGAACCAAAATATGGATCTATGTACATAACGTACTATAGTAATCTCAGATCAAAGGATCACTTATACAACTCTTACTAGAGAATCATCAGTTGATATGTAAATAAGACTCTATCTGATATTTTCTCACAGATCTATTCAGTAAACTCATTCTCTAATGAGCATCCATATCCTTATATTATTATCACCACACAAGTGGTTGTGAGATCAACCATCCTCATTTCTAAGCATACATAGGACATACCAGTCTTACTAGTATTATTAATCCCTGACTCAATGAACCAATGACTAAAATTATTTTAGGTCATGGCTATCAAAGATTTAGATCTCACTGACGTGATCCTATTACGGTTCTAAAATCATTGTCTAGACCTATGGGGTTCATTATAATCTTAAAACAGTAAGATGTAGCATACAATGAATCAAAAATATCTATTTTACTAATAAATTAATATCAATTATATGAGTCTGAAAGATAAATTATAGAAAATATCCTATCGCATCCCATATGCGATTGGCTTGTAGGATATTATTCTTTCAATCTTCTACTTGCACTAAAGTCAATCGCCCCTATACTTGATACCCATGCAATCAAGGTGGCAGTCAAACTGTTGCATTGACAAGGTCTTAGTGAACGGCTCTGCTATATTGTTCTTGGTGTCAGCTCACTCTACAATTACTGAAAGAATAGTGTCCTATAAGCCAATCGCATAGGGATGTGAAGGAACTTTTCTTTATTTTCTTTCTACTCATTTATATGACATTAGTTATTTTTATTTATGAGATATTATGTTTTATCATTTGCTGCATCATTTTTTTTTTATCATTTGCTGCATTAGAGAATGAGTTCACCGAACTGACCCACCAAAAGAATATCTGATGGAGCCTTACAGTATGTCAACAGATAGTTCTTCAGTGGGAGTGGTGCATGTGATCCTTTGACCTTAGATCACCGTGGTACCTTGTGTACATGGACCCTTACTTTGGTTTATTCCTTAGCACATCACTCTGAGATGTGTGTGAGATATTTTGGGTATAGTGATTGGTATGATATTGACTTAGTGATGCTTATGGCATATTCTAGTTGTGCTGCTTTGTTATGCTATCCACAAGGGTAGTATTATTCAGGTATGACTGTATAGGATTGAAAGGTATGACTTAACTAAAATACTATAGTTTGTTGTGCTATCCACAAAGTTATAAGTATTTTAAAAGTAAAAATTATGTTGAGAGTTGCATGAGATATAATTAGTAAAGAGTTACTTACCTTTGAACTCATAGGAGCTTGTTATGCTATCAATAAGGCTTTTTATGAGGAATTGAGATCTCAACTCCACTAAGAAACTTTATGATAAAGTTTCTCAATTTCATACTTGAGGGCTATGAAATTTGTTAAAATAGTGGGAGATACAATTAGATAAAAACCTCATCTAACTTGTGCATGTTATCATGAGTAGTCCTTGAATATTCTTATATACATATATACATCTTTACTATCACTGCATAATAAATTTTTAAATAGATCAAATTTCATTGAATGGTTGAGGAAAAAAGGTAAAGAATATCTTCACTAGGGTATCTAATTTACTATTACAGGAATAATGAACATTAGAATTAAGTGGCAAGAGTTGTCTTGTAAGTGTGAAGTAGGAGCAGAATTCAAAAATTACATCTGCTAATAATTTATATGAGGTACAAATTAATTATTATTTAAGTGTTTTCAGCTTTAAAATTTTGGTTATGTGATATCTTATATAGGTTCTTCTTATGTAAAGTGTTGCTGGAACTAAAAGTTAAAGTAAGGTGACTATTTGCCTTTTGACACTGATGGATAGTCTATTTATGCTGAGGTTGTAGGAAACTATATAATCTTCTAGCAAGGTTTAGAAACTAGTAGATCGTTGTTATATACCTGAATTTATCAGAGATATTATTTCAAATCTTTTGTTATTGTAGCATAGTTTTGAAATTAATGTTGAGAGCAAAAGTTACTCTCCTTCCGATAAATTTTAGGACTATGGTCTCATGCTTCTATCACTCAATGATATTGTTCTTCATATTGATGAGAACAAGAAATAAATATGTGACAGTCACATATCTTAGGGCAAGCAAGATATTAAGTCTTGAACGTGTATGGATGTTCGAAGATTAATAATATCTCAATCCAGAGATTGATACTTCATATGTGATATGATGTGTTCTCTAAAATACTTCACAAATTTTATTGTCTCATTTTGAGAAATATCCTAGAAGTTGCTATATATATTTTAAATTAGATATCATAAAAATCTGTTATTAGCACTCCATATGAGATATGGAGAAAGGGCAAAAGGTAGGTTGCCTAACTTATGTGAAAAGTGTTGATGTACATAAGTTTTGTGCTAAAATAGGTTTATATATTAGTTTATAGATTATCCTAAGAGTAGTATGTGATACTACTTCTACCACACTACTTGACAAAAGTATTTTGACAATAGATATGCCACCTTTTAGGAAAAGAGATTTTTTTAAGAAGGGGACAATGGGAGGATAATTGAACTTGAGAAGTTCAAGACCTATGAACTATCCTATCATAACCTATGGAATATCCACAAAATTGATCCTCAACTTGATGTGCTCATTGATGAGGCACTACCATGATACAGACATCCTCACTGAAGGTCAATTCAAGTGTATAATATACCATCAAATATGGTTTGTAATTGAGAATGACGATGCACCATACATCATTGAGAATGATATTTTCTTGACCTATTCGGAGATCGTAATGAGTAGAAACTCTGACAGTTAGCTTGAAACCATAATATCTGAAATGAACTCTCTGTACGTCAACCAAGTATTGACTATGGTTGAAATATCTATGGGTATGACCCAATGATTGCTAACAGGGATGTCAATCTGATTTTTGTTATTGCTACATACCATCTAGAGAGTTTGTCTCTAGTGGGAGGGCAAATGCATTTATGGATTCAAGCAGGCATTAAGGAGTAGGTACTTCTATTTTGATAAGATAGTCAAAATATTCAACTTTATCAAATATAGATGAACCATGTGTGTGTGCAAGAAGATAAGTGAGACTCCCACTAACTTCTTCATTATGTATGTAGGTGATATACAGCATATTGAAAAAGTAGTCCCAATATTTCACTTGATCTATGGCCTGCTTATCACAAATGTTTTCATGAAAAAGACTTAGATTAAGCATCTAATATATTTAGCATCTATAGGGATAGATGTAAGTGGATGTTAGGCTGGTTCTAGTCTAGGTACATAGATTTTATGTTGAAGAGGTTCAACATGAATGGGTGTAAAGGAGTTTACTTACCTATACATTCAATGTACCAAGCTTGATGTGAATTATGTTTTGTACATAATCATTGATTTCAGACAGATCCATGGTAGGATTTTTATAAAAACTGTGAAAATTATTCTCAAAGTACTTGAGAAGTACTAGAATAGCAGTGAATTGGAAAAGTTCCAAACAGCTAACTGTATTTGTTTCAGTTAAATATTGTCAGTAAAGATTGCTAAGGAAAGTTGCCTGATGAAGGATTCATCTCTGAGTTGGGTTTGGTCTCATTAGGTACTCATATACATCTTAGGCACTTTTATCTCATTCATGATATGATCATAAAATAAGTTAATATTAAGAACATTATAATGGACTAACTCACTAAGCCTTACACAGCAGCAGTGTAATCGCCATCCTGATTGCATAGGCATCAGGTACCGGGGTGATTGGCTTTAGTGCAAGTGGGAGATTGAAAGAATAGTGCCCTATAAGCCAATCACATAGGAATGTGAAGGGACTTTTCTTTATTTTCTTCCTATTCATTTGCATGACATTAGTTATTTTTATTTATGAGTTATTATGCTTTATCATTTGCTGTATTATTTTTTTTTTATGATTATGATAAACCGTATAGATTAGGACAATGATTTTAGGGCCATGATGAGATCATGCCAGTGAGACCTAAAATTTTGATAGCCCCAATGTAAAATGTTCCTAGTTATTGGATCATCGAGTCGGAGATCGATGGTACCGATAAGACTGGTACATTTTATGTATACTTGATGGAGAGAGTGGTTGATCTCACTACTTGTGTGGTGATATTAATACAAGAATGTAGATACTCATTAGAGAATGAGTTCACTGAACTGACCCATCAAAAGAACATCTGATGGAGCCTTACAGTATGTCAACAGATAGTTCTTCAGTGGGAGTGGTGCATGTGATCCTTTGACCTTAGATCACCGTGGTACCTTGTGTACATGGACCCTTTGGTTTATTCCCTAGCACACCACTTTGAGATGTGTATGGGATATTCTGGGTATGGTGAAGTGTGCATGGAGGTTGTGAGTGGTCAATAAAGAATCGATCACTCTTTGTAGGAGGAGAGAACAACCTATGTGATCTCATAGGATGATGGACTCTGAGAACCTCTGGTCAGAGCAGAGATAAATAATAGAAATGGTTTCTACTGATTCATCAATCAGATCATCATCATTAGATCGAGATACGTATTGATAAATATTTGGGTTTGACATATTTCCATACCCATGGCCTTTTCGGGATGTTGTATGATCGAAGGATTAAATTGCATGGTAACTCGCTATGAAAGAATAATTTTGGTATTTCCATCAAATTTCAAATCTTTCGGATAGTCATGACATATTGCTAGACATCAATTTTGACTTTTATTTGGACTCATCAGAATTAAAAGAGTTTAATTCAAAAATTAATTAGAAAGAGTCTTAGTTGATTAAGACTCTTGAGCTGACCTAATCCAATCAGATTAGGGTTACGTTGAGAGTCTTGGTCCACTGCTAGCTAAATTTAGAACCCAATGGATCACACATAATAAGAATTTGGACTTGATCCAATCTATTTGAATTTATTATAAATTCAATAGGTTAATTAAATTGCTAACACATGAATTAACCCAAGTTTCCAATTGGGTTCGGTGCAAATGTATTTGTGCTAACCCGTTGCTTGTTGCCTGGACCTAATGTGATTGGGTTTGAATCATCTAATTATTAGTTGGTTTATCTAGTTTATATGGAAGAGTTTCATGTGAATAAACCTTCTCTACACCAAAAGCCATGCAAGAAAAAATGTGGCGTCACATTTATTTAGGCATTTAAGAGGAGAAGTCGTTCTCTCTTGCTCCTTTTAAATTTCTTACCATCTTTCTCGCATTCCTTTTAATATCTCTTGTCATGAGATGGTGCTTGGCATATGGGGCGTGCATGAGGAGGAGGAGTCCTTCTCTTGAAAGGACTAGCAATCTATATCCATATGTAGCATTCCAGGGCTCTGCGCATCACATGCACTGGATTTCAATTTCATCGAAAATTACATTATGGGATCTAATCTAAACTTGTCACACAAGTTTCAAGATCATAAAATTTTATATCCAAGGTTTGAACATGGATTGATAACACTTTATCATAAACAAAAATGTATTAAGAACATCAATTAAATATCAATTAGAAAATCTGATTTTGACATGTTTGAACAGGATCTAATCCATATCACAAAAATTACATAAAATTTGGTTGAATCAATCAAGGATGGCTCTGATACCACTGTTGGGTTTCGGTGATGTAGCGGAATATGAATTTTAATTTTTTTTTTTTACATGCATTCAACTATTGAACATAAAGTTTAACATTTAAACTAGTCTATCGAAACACAAAAGTCCTAGGAAGCCCTTGCTGATTACAATCAAATATCAATAGCATGCATAACATGAGAAGATCAAAAGTCATATACCATTATGAAGACCACAAATTGATAATTTTGAGACTTCCATGAGACTATAAAGTAGAAGCCCTCTAATGGTGATCCACACGGGACTATCAGGGCCCTTCCCAAATCGTCATGGTGCTATAGCCTTCTTCGTAAGCTTGCTGCCATCCGTCCTTCACAAGAACTGGCTGCACCATTACTTGTACGCCTTCATGACCTCTACTAAGACCTCTTTAGGAACCCTTTCCCAAATGATCTCACTACACACAAATTAGATTTTATGTTGAACATATGAACAATCTGATTTTTTGGACAAGCATCTCATACTTTCTATTTTCTTTCTCACTTCCTTTCTATTTTCTCTCCCTTTCTCTTACATTTTTTTTTTAGACTTTTTTCTTATCTTTTTCCTCTCATTCTCATGCCAAAATCACCCAAATCTTATCAACGTGCCATATCTGGGTGATTTTCGCATGAGAATGAGAAGATAAAGACAAAGAAAAAGTCTGAAAAAAAATACAAGAGAAAAGGGAGAGAAAATGGAAAGGAAAGGAGAAAAAATATTGAAAGCATGAGATGCTTGTTAAAAAAATCAGATTGTTTATGTTTTGAACATAAAATCTGATTTGTGTGTGATGAGATCTTTTGGAAAAGGGTTCCTAAAGAGGTCTTAGTGGAGGTCATGAAGGCGTATGAGAAATGGCGCAACTAGTTTATGTGAAGGATGGATGGCAGCAAGCTTTTGAAGAAGGCTGCAGCACCATGACGAGTTGGGAAGGGCCCTAATCAGTCCCGTGTAGATCACTGTTGGAGAGCTTCTTCTTTGGAGTCTTGTGGAGGTCTCAAAATTATCAATTCATGGTCTTCATAATAGTATTTGACTTTTGATCTTCTCATGTTATGCATGTTATTGATATTTGATTGCAATCATCAAGGGGTTCCTAGGACTTTTGTATTTCGATAGACTAGTTCAAATGTTAAACTTTATTTTTAATAGTTGAATGCAAGTAACAAAAATTTTTGAAATTTATGTACCACTATATCATCGAAACCCAACATCACATCGCACCTTTCAACTATCTCCTGAACAAGGTGGAACCATCTTAGGATGCACTTGGATTTATGACGAGACCTTGGTTCTTTAGCTTAAGCAACTACTCCAGTATTATCACAATAAAGAGGCACTAGTTGTTCAATCTCTGGAATCACACCCAATTTTATGATGAATTTCTTCATCCAAACGGCCTCCTTCGCAGCTTCACTAGCAGCAATATACTCAGCCTTAGTGATCGAGTCAGCAATAGTTTATTGTTTGAAATTTTTTTTACTTACTACACCACCATACAGAGTGAACACATACCCAGATATAGATTTGCTATCATCTGAATTATATTGAAAACTAGAATCAGTATAACCTTTCAGTTTTAAATCAGATCATCCATATATTAGAAAAACATCTCTAGTCCTTCTCAAGTACTTGAGTATGCTTTTTACAGCTTTCCAATGATCCTTCTCGAAATCAGTCAGAAATCTGCTTATAATGCCCAAGGCATAAGCCACATCAGGCCTGGTATATAACATAGCATACATAATTGATCCTATAGCCGAAGCATAAGGAATAGAACTCATTCTATTTCTCTCTTCAGGTGTCTTAGGAGATATCTTCTTAGAGAGTTGTCTGCCATGACCCATGGATAAGTAACCTCTTTTACTTCCCTCCATGTTAAACTTCTTTAATACGAGGTCAATGTACCTAGACTGGGACAAGCCTAGCATCCTTTTTGATTTATCCCTATAGATCTTTATACCTATTATATAGGATGCCTCACCCAAGTCTTTCAAGGAAAATTTTTGTGATAGCATGCTTGATCGATTGCAACATCGAGATACCATTCCTAATGAGCAGTATGTCGTCCATATATAAGATCAAAAAGACAATAGCATTCCCACTAGTCCTCGTGTACACACAAGGTTTATCCATATTTTTTATGAAGCCAAACGATTTGACTATCTCATCAAAATAAATGTTCCAGCTCCTCAATACTTGTAATCCATAAATGGATCTATTCAGCTTGCATATCTGATTTGCTCTCCCACTAGAGACAAATCTCTTTAGCTGAGTCATATAGACTTCTTCTTCAAGATTTTCATTAAGGAAGACAATCTTGACATTCATCTATCAGATCTCATAGTTATGGTAAGCTACAATAGTAAGCATTATCCGAATAGACTTGAGCATGGCTACTGGCGAAAAGGTTTTTCATAATCAACACCTTATTTTTGTCTGAAACCTTTTACCACCAGTTTGGCCTTATAGGTCTCTACCTGGCCATTTGCTCCAATTTTCATTTTGAAGATCCATTTGTAGCCTATTGGGGTCACACCCTCAAACGCATCAATCAAAGTACAAACTTGGTTGGTATATATGGAGTTCATTTCAGATTTCATAGCATTGAGCCACTTATCAGAGTCACTACTCTTGACAGCTTCCGAATAGGTCGTGGGATCATCATTCTCAATAATATGGGATGTATTGTCATTCTCAATGACAAACCCATACTGAGTGGTACATTACACACTCTACTTGACTTTCAGAGAGGAGGTGTGTAAAGTGACTGTGCCTCAACAATGGGCACATCTGGTTGAGAACTTTTTTATGAATCCTGGATGGATTGTAGGTTTTGAACTTCTACAAGTTCAACAGATCTCCTACTACTATCTTCTTGGATAAACTCTTTCTCCAAGAAAACGGCATGCCTACCAACAAACATCTTTTATTAAATAGGGTTGTTGAAGTAGTATCCTAAACTCTCCCTAGGATAACCTACAAACCTGAATTTTTTTGATCTAACATCTAGCTTAGGTCCATCAACATTTTTCACATAAGCTGGGCAACTCCAAATCTTAAGATACTTAAGATTTGATCATTTCTCTTTCTATATTTCATATGGAGTGCAAGAAACAGATTTAGAAGGCACTTTATTTAAGACATACTTTGCGGCCTCGAAAGCATATCCGTAGAAGGATATCAGAAGATCTATGATGGACCGCACCATATCTATGATATCAGAAGGATATCATGGACCGCACCATATCTAATAAGGTGCATTCCTTCTTTCCGTAATTCTATTTAATTATGAAATATAAGGAGGTGTTCATTGATAGAGTATTTCATTTTATTTTAAATAATTGAGAACCTTGCTAGACAAGTATTCTCTTCCTTGATCAGATCGAAAAGCTTTAATACTTTTATCAATTTGTTTCTCAACCATTCTTTGATAATTTTTAAATTTATCAAAGGCTTTGGATTTATATTTCATTAAATACACATATCCATGAAAGATTTATGCCCTACAAGCTTATCGCATATAGGATGCGATATGATGTTTATTGTAATTTATCTTCCAAACTCATGTAATTGACATTAATATTATTAATAAAATTGATATTTTTGATTCATTATATGCTGCATCTTATTAATTTTAAGATTATAATGAACCTCATAGGTCTGGGCAATGATTTTAGGGTTGTGATGAGATCACGCCAGTGAGACCTTAAATCCTTGATGGCCCGAATCTAAAACATTCTTAGTCGTCGGTACATTGAGTCGGGGATTAATGATATCGATAAGACTGGCATGTCCTATGTATGCTCAGAAATGAGGGTGGTTGATCTCACAACCACTTGTGTGGTGATACTAATACAAGAATATGGGTGCTTATTAGAAAATGAGTTCACTGAATTGACCTACGAGAGAATAATCAAATGGAGTCTTATTCACATGTCAACTAATAATTCTCTAGTGGGAGTTGTGTAAGTGATCCTTTCACCTGAGATCACCATGGTACCTTGTGTACATGGATCCATATTTTGATTCACTACCTCACTTGGTTCTCTGATCCTTGTGTGGGGTGTTCTGGATATAGTGATGTGTGCATGGAGGTTGTGAGTGATCAATAAGAGATCAATCACTCCTAATAAGGGGAGAGAACATCCTATGTGATCTTATAGAATGATGATTCTGGAAGTCTTTGACCAAAGCAACATGATAATTAGAAAAGATTTTCTAATGTATCATCAACTAAATCATTGCCTTCAGATCGAGATACATAAAGATAAGTGATTGGGTTTGACATATTTCTATGCCTACAGCTCATCTGAGATGTTGTTTGACTGAAGGATTGAATTACATGAAAACTTGCCATTGAAGGATATTTTGATAATTTTTTATCAAAATTTTAAATCTTTTAGATAGTCATGACATATTGCTAGACGTCAATCTTGACTTGTGGGCTGAACAAAAATTAAAAGAATTTGATTCTAGAATCAATTTGAAAAAGTCCAAGTTGATTGAGACTCTTCGGGTGACTTAATCTTATCAGATTAGGGTTACGTCAAAAGTCCAGATCCACTGCTGGCTAGATTTGAAACCCAATGGGTCACATATTTTGGAATTTGGCTTTTGATTTAATTAGAGTTTAATATAAATTATATATGTTAATTTGATATGCTAGCACATTGTATTAACCCAAGTTTCCAAATTAATTTGGTTCAATATATTTGTGCTAACCTAGACCAATTGGCTTTGACCTAATGGAATTGGGTCAATTTGTATTGGATTTTTATCCAACTTAGACCAGTTTCAAGTGGAGGACTCCTCTACATTCACCAAGAGCCATGAAAAATATAATTTCTGCCCACCTCAAATCAGCATGAGAAATAAGAGTCCTTAAAGAAGGCTCTTTATTAAATGCGTTATCTTAAAAGATAAATTAGAAATCCTATGTTTTAGTGCCAAAAATTAATAAAATTTTTATGAAATATAGAGAAGGAAGAGTCCTTCTGCTCCAAGTATCTGAATTTTTAAAAATTCACTCCGTGAATTTATTTGGCGTAAGGGAAGTTGGAGCACCAAAAGTTGGCGCCCCTTCATCCCATGTGACATCAAGGTCCCTTATTTATAGGGGATGCTTCAGATGGCTTCTAGCTAAGATTTTTGGGTGAGCCAGAGAGAAGGGAAGTGAAAATCATAAAAAAAATCTTAAAAAAATTTGAGAAAAAAAGAGGAGAATTTGAATGGCAAAAGTTGCTATAAAGGTGGTGAGATTTTAAGCAAGTGTTGCTGGAGTGCCCTAGGATTTGATTTTTTTATGTGTTGGAATCAAAAATTAAATCCTAAGCTATGTGATATCTGAAGACTGTTTTCTTGGTGTTATTTTGGTGGTAAGATCAAAAGCATCTGGACTTTGGTGCGATCGTGATGTAAGTTTAAAGCCGGCAGTATTCTTGAGAAGACAAGGCTACGGCTGTGCACCGATTGGGAAGGATCTTGGCCAACTTCTGTATGAATCACCGTTGGAGGACTTTAACCTTGGAGTCTTGTGGAGAACACCAACATGCCACTTTTCCATTTTAGTAAAAGTATAATATTTTATCTCTTTGCATGTTTGAATTTGCTTTGATTGAATTTGGCAAGGAGATTCTAGGGTTTTGGGTTCGGCTCAATAGTCTTATTTGATAAAGCTATTGATTTGAGTGTTTTAAAAAATTTAAAAAATTACTTTTCTCTGCATGGCCAGAACCCAACAGCAGTATCAGAGCCACCATTGTCTAATTTGATCAAACAAGTACAATATAGTAGCTTAGAATTGTTCTTGTTCATATCCTATCAAAAATATAGTATTATTTTTGTATCGATTCTTTAAACTCAAAAAAATATTTTTGACTTTTTGTGAACCATGATTCTAAATTTTAATTATTAAATTATAAATTTATGATAATTTAGAATTTTATTATCATGGTTGCATGATGATTAAATCGATGTATAGCTAATAAGAGTGTTATGCAGGCCTAATTAGATTAGAGTATGTTAGTCATATGTTATGACTTTAATTGCACCCTTATATATTTTTTGGTATGATAATGTGATTACTATTTTGAACAGTAGAAGCATGCAAATTTGCATAATTTGTAGTGTACATTTTATGCGCTTATATAGTTAGGATGTGTCAAAACCAGTTTAAAGTCTCTCGTAAAATTATATTAAGTTATAATATCGAGATTTACTTTTAAATCAAAAGTCAAATTCTTAAGATCAATTGGTGTCGAAGAAAGTGTGAAAGGTGATTTTCTAATTAGGTTCATATGCTGGCATGGCTAACTCTGTTGGTATCTAGAAAAGCTACAGGGAGCCTCCTACCTACTTACCTGGCCAATTTAGTCTTCTTGAATTTCAAACTTAGATTGATTAGTGATGTAGACACTACAAAGGCCTTCCTTCAAACTTGGTTGATAGAGTATGTTAAGATCTTAGTGAGCTTGTTGTGCTATCCACAAGGCTTACTATAGAAATTGACATGATGTTGATCAAGTACATATTGATGCTTATGGCATATTTGAATAGTATTGCTTTGTTGTGCTATCCACAAGGGCAGCATTGTTTAAGTATGACTATATGAGATTGAAAGATCAACTTAATTAGAACATTATAGTTTGTTGTGCTATCCACAAGACTTATATGATGTAGAGGCCAGAATGAAAATGTTGAGAATTATAAAGGTATAATTGGTAAAAAGTTGCATACTCTTGAACTCATGAATACTTGTTGTGCTATCCATAAGGTGTTTGTGAGGAATAAAGATCTCAACCCCACTAAGAAATATTAGTATGTTTCTTGATTTTCATATTTGAGGGCTATGAAATTCGATAAAATAGTGGAAGACACAATTAGATAAAAGTCCTAGTCTAGTTGTGAATGTCTTCATGAGTTGTCCGCTTATATTATGTTCTTGTCATTATAGATTAACTACACTTATAGCATCCTCACTGTCCCTTAGAGATATTGTAGATACTAATAGTTGACTGGACCCAATTATGTTGACTAGTTAAGGAACTTAAGAATTGTTCTCACTCGGGAGAAAGTCTTCTACATTCTGGATACACCTACTCCAGATTCTCTTAGGGAAGATGCTTTCGAGGAGGAAAGGGCCACATATAAGATGTGGAAAGATGATAGTGTGATTGTAAAATGTATCATGCTTGCCTCCATAAGCAATGAGCTCCAAAGGCAGCATGAAGATATGGACGTTTTCTCTATTCTCAATCTTAAGGAGTATATAGGGAGTAAAGTCGAACTACTCGATATGAGATATCGAAGCAATTATTTCGTGTCTGTATGACTAAAGGCTCTTCCATGGAAATGCATGTCCTAAAGATGATTGATTTGATCACTCATCTGGAATAGTTAGGTTTTGCCATAGATAGTGAATGAGCCAAGATTTGATCCTGTAGTTTCTTTGTGACTCTTTTTCTCAGTTTATCATTAATTATTATATAAATAAACTGAACATCAGCTTGTCTGAGCTGCTGAATATGTTAAAATAGCAGAGAGCCATTTCAAGGGTGAAAAAGCTCAGGTTCCTCATGTTGATAAGATCAACAAGAAGAAGGTGAAGAAGAGTTCTAAGAAAAAGCTAAACCTTAAGGCTGGCATCTCCAAGAAGAAAGCGAAGAAGATCTCTACCAAAAGTACTTGTTATCACTGTGGCAAGGAAGGCCAATAGAAGAGAAATTGCAAGGAGTACCTTGCAACCGTGAAATTAACAAATATTGCTAAAGGTTTTATATATGATACAAATTAATTTATTATTAAGTACTTCAATGTCAGATTTTTGGGTATTAGATATCGCTTGTGATTCACACCTTTGCAAATCATTGCAGGATCTACAGAAAATAAGAAATTTGAATAAAGGTAACTTCGAGTTATTCGATGCAAGTGGAGAGTCCATTCAAGCCAAAGCCATAGGAACCAAAATTTTGAAGTCGCCTTCAGAAAAAATTTTGGAATTAAAATCTGTTATTACATTCTAAATATTATTAGAAATATTATTTCTGTACCATTATTATTGGAACAAGATTTTGAAATAATTGCAATAAACAACGGTATTTCTATATATTTTTCTAATGAATATTATGGAAGTACTCATATTGATAATGGTCTTATGTTTCTTTCACTTAATGATAATGTACTTTATATTGATAATATGAAGAAAAGAAAGAGAGAGAGGATATGAATGTCATATACCTTTGGTACTGCTGACTTAGCTATATAAATGAGTCAAGGATTAACAAGTTATACAAAGATTTTTTTTTTCATCTTTATGATTATGAATTATATAGAACTTGTGAATCTTGTCTCATGGAAAAAATGATCAAGACTCCATTTACTAGACGTGGAGATCGGACGAGTGATATTTTAGACCTTGTACATACTGATGTGTGTAGTCCAATGTCAATTCAAGCCAGAGGTGGATACTCTTACTTCATCATATTTACTGATGATATGTCTAGGTTTGGATATGTGTATTTAATGAAACACAAATCTAAAGCTTTTGACAAATTTAAAGAGTATCAAAGAATAATCAAGAAATAAATTTATAAATCTGTTTCTAGCACTCCATATGAAATATGGAAAGGAAAAAGATCAAATCTTAAGCATCTTAAGATTTGGGGTTGCTCAGCTTATGTGAAAAATATTGAGGGACATAAGCTGGATGATAGATCAGAAAAATACAGATTTGTAGGTTATCCTAAGGAGAATATAGGATAATTTCTATAATCCTACTCAACAAAGGATATTTGTTGGTAGGTATGCCATTTTCTTGAAGAAAGAGTTTATCCAAGGAGGAGACAGTGGGAGATCTGTTGAACTTGAGAAAGTTCAAAATCTACAATCAATCCCCGATTCGTCAGATGGTTCTCAACCAGATGTGCCCATTGTTGAGAGGCACAGCCACTACACACACCTCCTCTCCAAAGGTCGAGTAGAGTGCATAGTATACCACTCAGGTATTGGTTTGTCATTGAGAATGACAACACAACCCACATCATTAAGAATGATAAGCCTACAATCTATTCGAAAGTTGTCATGAGTGGTGACTCTAACAAGTGGCTCAATGCCATAAAATCTAAAATGGACTCCATGTATGCCAACCAAGTTTGGATATTGGTTGATGCACCTGAGGGTGTGATCCCAATAGGCTGCAAATGGGTCTTCAAAAAGAAGATTGAAGCAGATGATCAGGTAGAGACCTATAAGGCCAGGCTTGTAGCAAATTTCAGACAAAAACAGGGTGTTAATTATGAAGAAACCTTTTCACCGGTAGCCATACTTAAGTTTATTCAGATAATGCTTGCTATTATAGCATACTATGACTATGAAATCTGGCAGATGGATGTCAAGACTGTCTTCCTTAATAGAAACCATGAGAAAGAAGTTTATATAACTCAGCCAGAGAGATTTGTCTCAAGTGGGAGAGCAAATCAGGTATGCAAGCTGAATAGATCCATATATGGATTAAAGCAAGCATCGAGAAGCTGGAACATCCATTTTGATGAGATAGTTAAATCATTTGGCTTCATCAAAAATTTAGATGAATCTTATGTGTACAAGAATAGTGGGAGTGCTATTGTCTTCTTGATTTTGTATATGGATGACATACTGCTCATTGAGAATGATATCCCGATGTTGCAATCAGTCAAGACTTGACTATCACAAAAGTTTTTCATGAAAGACTTAAGTGAAGCATCCTATATACTTGGTATAAAGATCTATAGGGATAGATCAAAAAGAATGCTAGGCTTGTCCTAGTCTAGATATATTGACCTTGTGTTGAAGAGGTTCAACATGAAGGGAAGTAAAACAGGTTACTTGCCCATAGGTCATGGCATACAACTCTCTAAGAAGATGTCTCCTAAGACACCTAAAGAGAGAAATAGAATAAGTTCTATTCCTTATGCTTCAGCAGTAGGATCAATAATGTATATTATGTTATGTACCAGGCCTGATGTGGCTTATGCCTTGGGCATTGTAAGCAGATTTTAGGCTGATCCTAAGAAGGATCATTGGAAAGCTGTGAAAAACATACTCAAGTACTTGAGAAGAACTAGAGATATTTTTCTAATATATGGTGGATCTGATTTAGAACTGAAAGGTTATATCGATTCTAGTTTCCAATCTGATCCAGATGATAGCAAATCAATATCTAGATATTGTATTCACCTTGTATGGTAGTACAGTAAGTTGGAAAACTTTCAAACAGCAAATTGTTGCTGACTCGATCACTGAGGCTAAGTATATTGCTGCAAGTAAGGCTGCTAAAGAGGCCATCTGGATAATGAAATTCATCACAAAGTTGGGTGTGGTTCTAGAGATTGAACAACTAATGTCTCATTATTGTGATAATACTGCGGTAATTGCTCAAGCTAAAGAACCAAGATCTTATCATAAATCCAAGCACATCCTTAAACGGTTCCACCTCGTTCGGAAGATAGTCGAAAGACGCAATGTGATCATAGAGCGAGTTGACACCAAGAACAATATAGCGGACCCATTCGCTTAAGCCTTGTCAATGCAGCAGTTTGATCACCACCTTGATAGCATGAGTATCAAGTACAGGGCCAATTGGCTTTAATGCAAATGGGAGATTGAAAGAATTATGCCCTACAAGCCAATCGCATATGCGATGCGATAGTGTTTATTGTAATTTATCTTCCAAACTCATATAATTGACATTAATATCATTAATAAAATTAATATTTTTGATTTATTATATACTGCTTCTTATTAATTTTAAGATTATAATGAACCCAATAGATCCGGATAATGGTTTTAGGGCCATGATGAGATCACGCCAGTGAGACCTAAATCCTTGATGGCCTTGATCTAAAATATTCCTAGTCGTTGGTACATTGAATCAGAGATCAATGATACCGGTAAGACTGGTATGTCCTACGTATGCTCAGAAATGAGAGTGGTTGATCTCACAACCACTTGCATGGTGATACTAATACAAAAATATGGGTGCTTATTAGAGAATGAGTTTGCTAAATTGACCTGTGAGAGATACTCAGATAGAGTCTTATTTACACGTCAACTGATAATTCTCTTGTGGGAGTTGTGTAAGTGATCCTTTAACCTGAGGTCACCATGATATCTTATATACATGGATCCATATTTTGGTTCACTACGTAACTTGATTCTTTGATCCTTGTGTGGGGTGTTCTGGATATGATGAAGTATGCATGGAGGTTGTGAGTGATCAATAAGGAATCAGTCACTCTTAATAAGGGGAGCGAACATCTTTTGTAATCTCATAGGACGGTGAGTGAAAGTTTTTGGCCAAAGCAGGGTGATAATTAAAAAAAGATTTCTAATGTATCATCAACTAAATCACTGTCTTCAGATCGAGATACATAAAGATAAGTGATTGGGTTTGACATATTTCCATGCTCATAGCTTATCTGAGATGTTGTTTGATGGAAGGATTGAATTACACAAGAACTTACCACTGAAGGGTATTTTGATAATTTTCTATCAAAATTTTAAATCTTTCGGATAGTCATGACATGTTTGCTAGACGTCAATCTTGACTTGTGGGCTTGACAAAATTAAAAAAATTTGATTCTTGAATCAATTTGGAAGAGTCCAAATTGATTGGGACTCTTCGAGTGACCTAATCTCATCGAATTAGGGTTACGTCGAAAGTCCGGGTCTACTACTAGCTAGATTTGAAACCCAATGGATCACACACTTTGGGATTTAGCCTTGGCTTAATTTAATTAGAGTTTAATATAAATTTAAATTCTATAGGTTAATTTGATATGCTAGCACATTGTATTAACCCAAGTTCTTGAATTAGTTTGGTTCAAAGTATTTGAGCTAACCTAGACCAGTTAGCTTTGACCTAATAGGATTGGATCAATTTGGATTCGATCCTTATCCAACTTGGATCAGTTTTAAGTGGAGAAGAACTCCTCCACGTTCACCAAAAGCCACACAAAAATATAATTGCTGTCCACCTCAAATCAGTGTGAGAAATAAAGAATCCTTCTTATAGAAGGCTCTTTATTAAACGTATTGCCTTAGAAGATAAATTAGAAATCCTATGTTTTAATGCTAAAAATTAATGAAATTTTTATGAAACATAGAGAAGGAAGAGTTCTTCTGCTCCAAGTATCTGAATTTTCAAAAATTTGCTTGGTGAATTTATTTGGCGAATAGGAAGTTGGAGCACCAAAAGTTGCCGCCCCTTCATCTCATGTAACATCCCCCAGTCCCCTATTTATAGGGGATGCCCCAGATGGCTTCTAATTGAGATTTTTGGGTGAACTAGAGAGAAGGGAAGTAGAAATCATAATAAAAAATCTGAAAAAATTTTGAGAAAAAAAGGAGAGAAATTTGAGCGGCAAAAGTTGCTATAAGGGTGGTGAGATTTTCAGTAAATATTGCTGAAGTGCCCTAGGATTTGGTTTTTCTATGTGTTGGAACCAAAAATTAATCCCTTAAAGTTCTTCGATCAGATCGAGGAGGTGAATATCTTAGTAAAAAAATTTTAAATTATCGCAAGGAGTCTGGCATTGTCTCACAATGGATTCCGTTTGGAATGTCTCAACTTAATAGGGTTTCAGAATGGAGAAATCGGACCTTATTTGATATGGTTCGATCCATGATGAGCTTCACAAATCTTTCTATTTTTCTTTGGGATCATAGTCTATTAACTATAATTTACTTGCTAAATAAGGTTCAATCTAAAACTATTCCTACCATACCGTATGAGATATGGTATGGTAAGAATCAAGTCTAAGTCATCTCAAGATTTGGAGTTGTCTAGCCCATGTCAAATGACAACTGATGGACAAGTTAGAAACTAGGTTCTTAAAAGCTCAGTTTACAAGATATCCTAAGGAGTCTTTAGGATATTAGTTCTATATTCTAGAGGACCATAATGTGATTGTAAGTCAAAATACCATCTTTTCTGAAAAATAGTTTGTTCAAGATGAAGGCATAGGGAGACAGATTGGGCTCGAAGAGAAAGTCTTTGAAAAGCAACAAGCTTCAAAACCAATGGAGCTGATTCAATTAGAGCCAGTCTGCGCATCTCCTCCACTTCGTAAGTCTAGTAAAATTTTTCATCCTCCTAAGAGATACTTAGATATCATCACAGAGGATGTTGAGAAAATATTCCTCACTGGAAAAAGAGTTCATGGTGATGACCCCAAAACCTAAAACGAGATGATATCAAATATCGACTTTGAGAAATGGTTAGAGGCAATGAAGTTAGAAATTGACTCGATGCGCTCAAACTAAATCTGGACCTTAGTAGATCCACTAGTAGGTATTATACCTATTGGGTATAAATAGATCTATAAGAGAAAGATTAGCTTGGATGGAAAGATAGAGACCTTTAAGGCTAAGCTAGTGGCAAAAGGGTATAGTCAATGCGAAGGCATTGACTATCAGGAGAACCTTTTCGTCAGTTGCTATACTTAAATCCTTTCGAATATTGCTTGCCATTGCAGCATATCTTGACTATGAGATATGGCAAATGGATGTGAAAATAGCTTTCTTAATGGATATCTAGAAAAAGATACCTATATGGAGCAGCCATTGGGCTTCACTTTCTGTGATGGAGATCACAATGTTTGCAAGCTACAAAGGTCCATTTATAGATTCAAGCAAGTATCTCAAAGTTGGAATGCATATTTTAATGACGTGGTCAAATCATTTGGTTTCATAAAAAATGAAGAGGACCTGTGCGTCTACAAAAAGGTCAGTGGGAGTACTATCACTTTTCTCGTATTGTACGTGGATGACATCTTCCTAATTGAAAATGATATTCCCATGTTAATGTCAATCAAATTATGGTTGTCAAAATAATTTTTCATGAAAGACTTAAGGGAAGCATCTTTCATTTTGGGGATTAAAATCTATAAAGATAGATTTAGAAGGATGCTAGGATTGTCATAGGAAATGTACATCAAGGAGGTACTGAAGAGATTCAGCATAAAAACTCTAAAATGAGACTTGTACCCTTCAGATATGGAATTCATCTCTCCAAGAAGATGTGCCTCAACATATTAAAAGAGATAGAACACATGAGCAAGATCTCTTATGCTTCGGCCATAGGGAGTCTCATGTACATCATGCTTTGTACACGACCTGATATTGCCCATGCTGTGAGTATCATGAGCAGCTATCAATTGAATCCAAGGGAAGAATACTGAACTTCTGTGAAATGTATCCTTAAGTGCTTAAGAAGGATTAAGGATATATTTTTGATCTTTGAAAATGGAGAATTAAGGGTACTGGAATACGCTAATTTAGACTTTATGTTTGACATTGATGATCAAAAGTCGACATCAGGCAGTATTTTCTTGTGCAATGGTAGTGCTATAAACTGGAAGAGTTCCAATCAGCTTGTTATTGCAGACTCCACCATAGAAGCTATTGGGATTCGTGTTGGACTGTGCATCAGACTTGGTGATTAGCAAGCAACCTAAAGAGGATCGCCTAGATGCAGAAGCTACGAAATTGTAGATTGAGAATTACAAGAGAGAAAAGAGAGCTAGAGAGTTTTGGGAGAAAGAGCTTTTATTCAATCTGTATTCAGCATATGATCCTTGACCTATTTTACATGATATGTATGTATACAATAAGGTCAAGCCCCAAGCTCAAGAAAACTCCCAAATCCAAAATAGACCCACGTGCTAAACTGATCTCGTGATACTGAGTCGACCCAATCTCAGACTGAGTCAGCTAACCTGGGACTTAGTCGACTTAGACTGGGACTGAGTCGACTAACCTACATACCAACCTGAATCTCCTAAAATGCAGCTTTTTATTTGGCATTCTCTCTGAGACATAATCGACACAATTTAAGAATGAGCTGACCCACCTTCAACTTACTCAATCCAGTCTCAGATCTGAGCTGACTAAACTTCTGAAACTCTTTACCCTAGTTGAAACTTCTACTGGCTTACTCCCTTCTTCCCTTGGCCTCCTCTCACATGTTCTCAAAACTTGAGAGTGCCACAATCTCTACCTTCTTCCCTTCTGAGCTCACAATCTCTACCTTAGTGCTCCCATGTCCTTATGAACTCAACTTTAACCTTCAGACCCATCTGTGCCACACACATCTGAAAACTATCTCAAAAAAGTACCTTCATGAGTGCATCCGACTGGTTCTCCTTGGTATGAACCTTCACCAGCTCCAGTTCACCTTCTACCACCAGCTTTCTGATCCTGTGGTACCTCACATCTATATGCTTTGTGTGTGCATAATATACTAGGTTCTGTGCCAGCTGCAGAGCACTCTAACTATCACTGTACAGTATAACCTTGCTCCACTCTACCTCCATTTCAGCTACAAGCCTCCTCAGTCAAAGAGCTTCCCTTGTAGCCTCTATGATACCTATATACTTAGCCTCTGTGGTAGATAAGATAAAATAGGTTGAAGGGTTGATCCCATGGTAGACCTTTTTGTATCAAGATCACCTGCATAGTTTGCATCCACAAACCCTGGAGTTCTTTTCAAATCATCCTGACTGCCCACCAAATACCAGACCACATAGTCCCTTGTTCCCTATAGATATCTCAGTATCCACTTCAATGCCTTCCAGTGCTCCTTCCCAAGGCTAGCCATATGCCTAATAACCGAACTCACTACGTATGCTACATCTGGTCTATAGCACACCATGGTTTATATAACACTACTTATAGCATTTGCATAAGGGACTCTATCCATATATTCTCTCTCTTCTTCTGACTGGAGGCTTTGATGCTTGGAAAGAGATATGTGGCTTGGCAATGGTGTCTCTATAGGTTTGGCATTCTCCATCCCAAACCTCTCCAGAACCTTCTGAACATATGCTTCTTGTGACAAATGGAGCATTCCTTTGCTTCTATCCCTGCAAATTTAAATTTCCATTCCAAAGATCTTCTTTGCTGGACATAGATCCTTCATCTCAAACTCTATTGATAATGCTCTTTTCAACCCTTCTTTCATAGCCTCCATACTCATGTTGGCTATGAGCATATCATCTACATACAGTAGCAGGTATAGGGCATCCTCCTCTACATCCTTGATGTAGACACAAGCAGTCATGTTCACACCTGATAAATCTCACTTGGTACAAAGCTGTCAAACCTGTGATACCACTGATGAGATGATTGTTTCAGACTATACAGTAACCTCCTAAGTAGACACACCTTCTCCTCCTGTCCAATCTCCATGAAACCATTCGGTTGTCTCATGTATATCCTCTCCTCAAAAGTTTCATAAAGGAAAATTGTCTTCACATCTACTTACACCAACTCCATATTCTAGTGTGCCACCAGTGACAATAACATCCGAATTGAAGTGTGACACACCACAGGAGAGAAAATTTCAATGCAGTCTATCTTTTTCCTCTGTGAGTATCCCTTTGCTACCAATCTTGCTATGAATCTGACTCCACCTTATTCTGAAGGTGCCTCCTTCTTAGTGAACACGCACTTTGAGCCAATAGGTCGAGGACCTCTTGGAAGATCTATCAGATGCCATGTCTGTTTTTTCTTCAATGCTTCCATCTCCTCCATCATGGCCTACATCCATGACTTTTGATCTTCACTTTCCATGGCCTCTACATAGTTTTTCAGATCTCCATTTGTAGTGATGAGAGCATAAAATATAGCCTCATCAATGCCATATCTGATAGGTCTTCTGATAGTACGTTGGGGCTTGTGCAGTGCCACTCCCACTGGTGCATTCCTCCCACTTGATATCTGTGGCTCCTCCAGCATCTAAACAACTGGCTGTCCATGCTGATCCTTCACCTGAGTAAGATCTCTTCTATCCAACTCCACTTCAATAGGTACACTCCTGTAAGTGGATGTAGACTGCATACCATCTACCTCTAACAAACCACCACTATCCACCATTGCTTCTCCAGATCCACCTATACTCCCAGACCTTTCTATGATACTCTTCTCATCACATATAACATCCCTACTGATCACCGACCTCTATGCCTGAGAATCCCATAGTAGGTACACCTTGATTCCATATGGATACCCAATGAAAGTCATCTTTTGAGATTTTGGATCCAACTTGCTCCTTTCGATTGCCTCCACATGAGCATTGGCCAGACAACTGAAGACCTTCAGGTGACCAAGCTCCACCTTCTTCCCACTCCAAACCTCCTCAGGAATGCCTCCATTTAGCTTTCTATGGGGAGACCCGTTGTTGATAAGAAAACATGCAAAAGTTATAGCATCACCCTTGTCACGCCCCCGACCCTAGATTTGAATCGAGGGTCATGGCAACCGCCGCATGCTTATATAATACTTTTCCCATAAGCATGCAAGGCATCTCATCATGATATCTTCACAATAGTTAAATAAATTTTTCAATATTTAATAATCAAGCCTTAGTTCAAATAACAAATCAAAACTCAGTGTTCAAAAGAAAGTAACTGTCTGACAAAGTCAATACTAAAAATAAAACTAAAAAGTCTTAAATAAATTCTGAGAAAAATCCTAAATCAATGAGCTAACTCCATCTCTAATCGCTCTCCCAACCGAAATCCCGCATCATGCTAATTTTCTGGATCTATAAGAAAAATATAAAACTTATCATGAGCTAAATAGCCCAGTAAGCAGTGTATACCTTTATCTGAATAAATCAGGCAAATAATACTATGCATATCAATTTACTGATAACAAATCAATATGTAAATTCATGGAATCATATTCATACTGTCAATCATATATAAAAGTCAATTCATCATAATTTTCAATTATGCTTTTCATCTTAAATTCATCAATTTTCTTAAGTTCTTCTTACCAACCATGACTATGACCACATTATCCCTGTGGCAGGGTCATAATACCGCGTATCTGCTTGCGGTGGGCTGCGAATTATCTGGCAGCCAAGTCCTTTGGAACCGCTGGTCTCGCTGACGGTTTTGTCGCTGGTCTATCTGGTGACATGTCGCTGGTCTCACTGGCGACATAAATCCTCAGGACAGTCAATTTGCCAACGTATATGCCCCATTGGCGGGGTCCTCAACATAGTCAGGTTGTCAATTTCATATTATCTTCCAATTCATATATTATTTTCAAAATAATATAATTAAATGATATTCGGGTCAAATCAATCATAACATTCTTTGAGATCATATATCATCATAATAGTTATTCAACAAATAACTTCAATCATAAATAATTTTCTACAATTAACTTTATTCATAAATAATTTCAACAATTATTTCAATAAATAATTTCAATCACAAGCATGCATAAATTTATTTAATTCATAATTTACCAGATAAATTCCGTAAAAGTAAACACTACTTATCTTAAAAGAAAATCTAACTAGGAATTCTAGGAATCTCGAAAGTCCTTCTCTGAACCTGATATGTCAAATATCATGTTTTATATCAAAATTTCATCAAATTAAAAATAACTAAATTGTTAAAATCTAATGTCCCCACGTGGATCAATTCGTCGACAACATCCAGGGTTTTCGAACTAATCCATGGATACCCTAATTATATTTATTTATTTTTATTTTTATTGCTAATTTAATTAATTTTTTTAATTAATTAATTCCATAAATCCTAAAATCTAAAGAGAGAGAGAGAGAGAGAGAGAGAGAAAGAGCAAAGAGAGTTTCTCTCTCCGCCCCCTTTTTTTTTTCTTTTTCTTCTTTTTCTTTTCCTTTTCTTCTTTTTCTTCTTTTTTTCTTTTCCTTTTCTTCTTTTTCTTCTTTTTCTTTTCCTTTTCTTCTTTTTCTTCTTTTTCTTCTTCTTCTTCTTGGCCCTCCCCACGCCGGAACAGAGGACGGCAAGGCTCTTCCTTGGCCGGCCGTTCAAGTCGCGGCCGCCGCGGCGGAGGCCGGCGGCAGAGGGAGGCTGCTCCCCCGACTACGGAGGAGCATGGCCGGCGGTCGATTACGATCGCCTGCGTCGAAAAAATTCAAGGAAAAGAGGCCCAAAAACAGAGTCTCCTTCCCGACCGAAGATCGGTGACACTCATCGCCGGCAGCCTCAAGCAAAAATATGGAAAGAAAGGGAAGGAAGAGAGGAAGGAAAGGAAGGCTCACCCCGGCCTTCGGTGACCTCACTGGCGAGAAATCACGGTGAGAAACCCAACAGTGCCCGCGGCTCCAATCGAGAAAAATGGGGGAGAAAGAGAGAGGGAGGAGGCTGATGGTTGATTCTAAGGAGAGGGGAGACCTTCTTATAGAGGGTCCTAGGATTTCGAGAGGTCCTAGGACTCCTAACATGCTTGGGTCTCGCCGGAGAAGAAGACTCCTACCGGGAGTCTTCTTCCCAATTTTTACTCTGTTTTTTTTTTTATTGGGCTTGGATCCTATCATGGGCTTGGGCTATAACATTCTTCACCCCTATAAAGAAATTTCATCCTCGAAATTTTTCATACCTGTAGTCTCGAAGAGCTGGGGATATTTTTGCTTCATTTCTTCCTCTAGCTCCCAAGTAGCTTCTCTTTCTAAATGTCGACTCCACTGTACCTTGACATAAGGAATGTTGCGACGTCTCAGCACCTGTTCTTTACGGTCTACAATCCGTATCGGGTATTCTTCATATGATAGATCTTTTTTGGCTTGTACTGGTTCAAGTTCTACGATGTGACTTGGATCTGGTAAAAATTTCTTTAACATAGAAACATGAAAAACATTATGTACTCCTGCAAGTGAAGGGGGTAAAGCAAGTCGATAAGCCATCTCACCAATTCTTTCCAAAATCTCAAACGGACCCACAAATCTAGGATTCAATTTGCCACGAATGCCAAATCTTGAAATTCCTTTTGAAGGAGATACTTTGAGAAACACATAGTCACCGACTTGAAATTCTAATTTCCGTCTCCTGTTATCTGCATAGCTTTTCTATCTGCTTTGTGCTGCCCGAAGTCGATCTTTAATTAATTGAATCTTCTCGACTGCTTGTTGAACAAGTTCGGGACCCAATATTCTTCGCTCACCAACATCATCCCAGTGAATCGGTGATCGACATCTTCTACCATATAAAGCTTCGTAAGGTGCCATTCCAAGGCTAGCCTGATAACTGTTATTGTAAGTGAACTCAATCAAAGGTAGATGCTCATCCCATAAACTTTTCATATCCAAAATACAGGTTCTCAACATATCTTCTAAGATCTGAATAGTTCTCTCTGACTGACCATCAGTCTGTGGATGAAAAGCTGTACTGAAATTCAATTTTGTTCCTAATGCCTTGTGTAAGCTCTTCCAAAACTGTGATACAAATCTGGTGTCTCGATCCGATACGATGGTCACTAGAATTCCATGTAGCCTTACAATTTCCTTTCATATATAACTTTGCTAGTCTTTCCAATGTAAATCCAACTCTAATTGGTAGAAAGTGTGCAGACTTTGTCAATCGGTCTACAATCACCCAGGCTGCATCATTTTTACTGGGAGTCTTCGGTAGTCCAGTTACAAAATCCATAGTGATATGTTCTCACTTCCAAACTGGAATATCAAGAGGTTGAAGTAGTCCCGCAGGTTTCTGATGTTCAGCTTTAACTTGTTGATACACCAAACATTGAGCCA